>NW_027456730.1:2275000-2355000 GCF_040206685.1 Ascaphus truei | reverse complement strand
GGGACCGGGGAGAGAAGGGGGGGGGACACCCCCACTACCATCACTCGCCCCGCGGCGCGAGTATCGAGGGAAGCAGCGCGGGACCGGGGAGAGAAGGCGGGGGACACCCCCACGACCATCACTCGCCCCGCGGCACGAGTATCGAGGGGGAGGGGGGAGGAAGCGGGGAAACACCTTGGCTCGCAGGGAAGGAGAAGAGGGGCCGGAGGATTGGAGTGTACTTACTCTGCAACATAACTCCATAACTCCGGCCAGAAAGAATGGCCGCTCGTTGGGGGCGGGCTCATATAGAGCCTGACCGCGCGCCCACAATGCCTGGGAGCGCGCGCCAATCAGCTGTCAGGTAGGGGAGTTTTTTTTTTTTTCAGGCACCACGAGCAGGGAAAATTTTAGCGCGAGCGGGGGAATTTAAAAAAAAAAAGACGTGTGCTGCTTGGGCCAATATTTACTCGCCCGGGGATTACATCCACCCGCCCCGGGCGTGTAAATGTATAGGATTGTCGAACACTGTATATAATATATATATACAGTATACCGTGTTAGCCGAGCTTCAATAATCAAAAAATAAATAGATGATACCGTTCTGTGGCTAACGAAATGCTTTTATTTGTGCGAGCTTTCGAGATGACGTCATTAAAAGAAACATGGTTGGCCTCACATGGTACCATAGCCAATCAGAGCGTGGGAACTCCATCCCATCTCTGATTGGCTCTAGTAGACCATGTGACAGAGGCTTGGGGGAGAACGGATGTGACGTCTTTGAAAGCCTGTCACATGGTACTAGAGCCAATCAGAGTTGGGATGTATTTCCCACGCTCTGTTTGGCTACCATACCATGTGAGACCGGCCATGTTTCTTTTAATGACGTCATCTTAAAGGCAATTGAAGCAAAGCCATTCTGATTGGCTGTGCTTTCATTGCCTTTAAAGGACGTCATCATTTTTTTTGCATCGGCCAAATCACATGTTTTTCACGGCCCAATCAGGACCGTGGGAAACATTTGACCAAAATGTGACGTCATAGGCCTATAAAAGCCTATGTCGCCTCATTTTGAAGCTAGTCGCCGAGGAGGGAACATCTCCCCTCCTAAGAAGAGAAGAAGGGCGTGGCGTAAGAAGCCGGAAGAAGATGGAAGAAGACCCCGGAAGACCCCAAAGAAGACACAGACGTGGATTTGTTATGGTTTATTATTTTATGGCTTACCTGTGGATTGGTTCCTGTGCTTCCGGGTCGCTTGGATTTCGGTGAGTGGACATCTAATGGTGAGTAAACAAAAGAAAAGTTTATTATTTGAACTTTTACAGGTTTTTATAATTTTTCATTCATGTCTTTTATTTTTTCACTCCCATTTAATGCCCGTTACTGTATCTATGTATATAATACATTCACGGACACTGAATGGGTGTATTGTATGTGAATTTTGTATGTAAATGCATTGTATTTTATGCTGTATTATTGCCCCTGTATGTTATGTTTATCTATCTGTATGGATAGACATAAAGGGATAATAATTGATTGTTTGGCTCATGTTTAGGTTCTTTTCATGTATGGATAATGTATTTAGCATCTTTATTTTGTCATTTTTGTGAATAATTTCTATTTAGCTAATGCCTTCTTTATGGTAGTAAGATTAGAATGATGGTGGTTACTTTAAATTAGATTTGTTTTGCCAATGGTTTGGCTTTAGCAATTGAATAGGGAATTGTATAATTGATTTGTATTGTATTTTAATTGTTTGAGGAAATGGATTAATTGATTGATGTTAATTGTATTGATGTTGGTTAGATTCTAATTGATTTTCAGGATGGCATTGGTGGTTAGGGGACATTGTTCATAGTGTATTTTATTGTTACATATATTTTGCATAGTGTTATATGATGCACATATTAATTGCATCATGTACACACTCTATGCAATTTTGTGACATTTCATAGACATTTGTGTAGCTGCAGTTTGTTTTTTTTATATTTGCAATGGCTGCTGGATTTATTGTAACATGAAATGTGGTGGTTTTAAGATTAAAAATTAATGTTTTGATTTGTGGATGTTTTATGTGTTTCATAATGGGCAAATAATATATTATCCATATCTGGATAATAGTTATTTTGCACATTATTGTACTGTATGTGTTGGGGGGGGGGGGGGTGTATTGGCCCCAAGGGTATGTGGGTAGGCCTCCCTTGTGGGTAGTGGGTGAGGGTGGTTAGGCCTCACGGGGTGGGGGGTTAGAGTTGGAGGGTATGTAGGCCTCCCAAATGGTGGGTGAGGGTGGGTTAACCCCTTAATGACTGTAGCGGTTAATAACCGCTATGGTGATTAAGGGGTATGGGGACATTACATTGGCTATTGTAATTGTTGTGCATGTTTTGCAGCACCGTAGGGGCATGAGCAGGATGAAGATGAGGATAAAGACGGCCTTCATCGTCGGTGCCTGTAAAACGTAAGTGTAAAATGTTTTTATTGTATTTATTGTCATTTATATGTATTTTAAATGGGCAAATGCATTATTATCCATATGTGGATAATAGTAATTTTGCCCATTACAGTACTGTATGTGTTAGGGGGCGGGGGGGATGTGTGTTGTTTATTGGAGGCAATTGTCCCCAATAAACATGCTAATGTGCCTTAACCCCTTCATTGCCTTAGCGGCTATCCGCTAAGTTAATGAAGCAGCATTAATGTATTTTTATTAATAGTGTGCGGGAGCAGGGGGTCCCCTGAGCTGAACCGCATTGATTTCTGCCTCAGAGACCCCCTGCTTCCCGAGTTACATGCCCCACTTTGGGGCATCGGTGCCAGTGCGGACGCCATCTTCATAGAGCCCACGTCACGTCTTGGACGCTATAAAGATGGCGGTGGCACTGGCACCCAATGCCCCATACCGGGACCTGTAACTCGGGAAGCAGGGGGTCTCTGAGGCAGAAATCAATGCTTTTCAGCTCAGGGGACCCCCTGCTCCCGCACACTATTATTTAAAATGCATTAATGCTGCTTCATTACCATAGCGGATAGCCGCTACGGTAATGAATTATTGTTAATTGTTATGTATGTTTTAATACTAGTGTAGATGTGCAGGGGATCTCCTGAGCTGAACCGCATTGGTTTCAGGTCCGAGGACCCCTACTTCAGGAGATACAGGCCCCTTTATGGGGTGGCGGTATCCCTCTGCAGAATGTAAATAACCCGGTCACGTGACGCGGGAGCTTTAAACTGCAGGGGACACCGGCACCCCATAACGGAGCCTGTAACTCCTGAAGTAGGGTGTCCTCGGACCTGAAACCAATGAGGTTCAGCTCGGGAGACCCCCTGCTCATGTACACTATTATTAAAATGTTTTTATTTAGTGTACGATCGCCTGTAACAGTCTTGCATGGAGATAGCAAATCTCCATGCAAATGTTACAGGCGGCTTTTTTTTTTCTATCAGCTAGCGAACGGAAAGGTTCAGAACGCTAGCAGGGGGGAAAAAGCAACTCGTACGCTGTGGCTGTTCTGAGCTATTTTGAGCAGGTACGTTAAAAAATGGCCTCAAGGCCTTAGTGCATCGCGTCCCCGGCTTCACTTTTTAACGGACCTGCTTTTTGGCCAAATCAGAACGCAAAGCCATTGAGCTTAGTGCATAGCCCCCAGAGAGAGAGAGACGGACACAGAGAGAGACAGACACAGAGAGAGACAGACACAGAGAGAGACAGACACAGAGAGAGAGATAGACACAGAGAGAGACAGACACACAGAGAGAGACAGACACACAGAGAGACAGACACAGAGAGAGAGATAGACAGACACAGAGGGAGAGAGAGACAGAAACAGAGAGAGAGAGACAGAAACAGAGAGAGAGAGAGAGAGAGAGAGAGAGAGAGAGACAGACACAGAGAGAGACAGACACAGAGAGAGACAGCCACAGAGAGAGACAGACACAGAGAGAGACAGACACAGAAAGAGACAGACACAGAAAGAGACAGACAGAGAGAGAGAGAGACAGACAGAGAGAGAGAGAGAGACAGACAGACAGAGAGAAACACACAAAGACACACACACACAGAGACACACAGAGAGACACACACACACACACACACAGAAAAAGAGAGACACACAGAAAGAGACACACAGAAAGAGAGAGACACACAGAAAAAAGAGAGACACACAGAAAAAGAGAGACACACAGAAAAAGAGAGACACACAGAAAAAGAGAGACACACAGAAAAAGAGAGACACAAAGAAAAAGAGAGACACACAGAAAAAGAGAGACACACAGAGAAAGAGAGACACAGAGAAAGAGAGAGACACACAGAGAAAGAGACACACACACACACACACACACACAGAGAAAGAGACACACACACAAGAAAGTGACACACACAGAGAGAAAGAGACACACAGAGAGACACAGAAGGCGAGAGAATGAGAGAGACAGAGACAGAGAGAGAGAACACACATGCAGAGAGAATGAGAGACAAAGAAAGAGAGTGAGAGGGTGAGAGTGAGAGGGCAAGAGGGAGAGATGGCGAGGGCGACAAAGGGAGAGGGAGAGAGCGACACAGGGAGAGGGCGACACAGGGAGAGGGCGACAGGGAGAGGGAGGGGGCGACACACTCACAGACACACACACTCACTCACAGACACTCACAGACACACACTCACTCACAGACACACACACTCACACTCACTCACAGACACACTCACTCTCACTCACAGACACACACACCCACTCACAGACACACAAAGACACTCACTCACAGACACACTCACTCACTCAGACACACACACTCACAAACACACACACTCACAGACACACACTCACAGACACATACTCAGACACACACACACACTCAGACACACACTCACAGACACACACTCACAGACACACACTCACAGACACACACTCACAGACACACACTCACAGACACACTCACTCAGACACACTCACTCAAGGACACCTTCACTCAGAGACACACACACTCACAGACACACTCACTCACAGACACATTCAGAAACACGGACACACACTCACTCACAGACACACACACTCACTCTCACTCTCTCACAGACATGCAGAGACACACTCAGCGACACACACTCAGAAACAGACACACTCAGACTCAGACACACTCACAGACACACACTCACAGACACACACAAACACTCACAGACACACACAAACACTCACAGACACACAGACACTCACTCAGAGACACACACACTCACAGACACAGACACACACACTCACTCACAGACACACTCACTCACACACACACACACACAGACACACTCACTCACAGACACACTCACTCACAGACACACAGACACACTCACACAGACACACACTCACAGACACACTCACAGATACAGACACTCACAGACACACACACAGTCACTCAGTCACTCAGTCTGTCACACACACACACTCACCGGGTCGCACGTGGCAGCAGTGAGGCCTCCGCACAGCAGTGGGCCCTCCACACGGTAGTGGGGCCTCTGCAAGGCAGGGGGGGTCACACATCGCAGCGGGGGCCTCCGCAAGGCAGCAAGGCTCTCTGCAAGGGGCCGCCCCCCCGAAGCGGCCGACGCCGCAGCATGTTCCCCCCACCGAAGCGAACCCCCTTCAGAGGCGGACACCCCCGGGGAGCAAGCGGGGATCGAGCAGGAGATCAGGGGGAGGAGATCAGGGGGAGGAGATCAGGGGGAGGAGATCAGGGGGAGGAGATCAGGGGCAGGAGGCGCGCACGGGGGAAGATGGGTTGGCGCTTCCCCCTCCGTATCTAGTTGGGAGCGGATGGGGGCTGGGTTGCGCACGGGGCTTGTGTTGGCGCTTCCCCCTCCGTCCCACGTGGGGAGCGGGGGGGGGGGAGGGGTGCGGGGAGGCTGGGTTGCTGGGGGGAACAGGCAGCGGGCCCACAGGCAGCGCAGAGGGCAGGACACCCTGCTTGCCCTGTGCATGCGCGCCGGGACAACGGAAATCCCTGCCATTTTTTTCAACTTTTTTTTAAATGTAATTAACTGGCGCCCGGCCGGGCCCCCCCTGACTCACGGGAGGAGATCAGGGGCAGGAGGGGGAGGAAATCAGGAGGGGAGGAGATCAGGGGAAGGGGCTCTTCCCCGCGGCCCTCTTCCCGCGTTAACCCAATCAGGGAGGGGGATTATTTATTTATTTTAAAAAAATAAAAAATTGGCACGAGCAGGGGAATTCATAGAGCACGGCTCGCCAGCGGCCTATATCCACTCGCCACGGGCGAGTAGTTATCATTATTTGTCGAACACCGTATATAAATATATATATATATACACACACACATACATATATATATATATATATATATATATATATATATATATATATGCAAATACAACTGTATGCTCATCTGCATGTCTTAGGCAGGTCTGCAACCCCGCCTTTCCCCATTATCACCCAGCATACAGCACTTCCACTGCAGCAAGGGATTCTGGGAAATGACATGCAAATGAGCACACAGTGTCACTTTTTGCCTCAAAACCCATTTTTAACATGGTTCCCTATAGGCTTAAGCTTGCTGCATGGTCACAGCTTTGAGCACAGCCAGGGTTAAGGTGCATACCCAGAAAACCACCCACAGACAGCTGTTTCGACCTTAATGGGTCTCATCAGTGTGGGGTTGCAGACCTGCCTAAGACATGCAGATGAGCATACAGTTGTATTTGCATATTTGCTTTCCTGTGGAGGGTTTTTGTCACTTTTTCTACTCACCATAACTTAACTCAGTATTATGGTATATATATATATATACACTGTATATACACACAAACACACATATATATATGTATATATATATAATCAAAAAATAAATAGATGATACAGTTCTCTGGCTAACAAAATGCTTTTATTTGTGTGAGCTTTCGGGATACACTGATCTCTTCTTCCGGCGATGTTACAAGGAATGAAGCAAGCAAAGGGTATACTTAAAAACAGTGTCTCTTGGAATGTTATCTGTGCTTGTCCCTCCCCCGTGTGTGGATGAGATTTATGGCTAGATAAATGGTTCCTGAAAGTTAGTGATGTAAGAGTGTGTGTGTATCTGTGTGAATATAAATGAATGGAGAGTCCACAGTGTATACAGTGCTTTACAAAAGGTGTGTGGAGTGAGAGTTAATATAAATGGTGTGGGTAGGTGTGGAAATGTGAGAGATTGTAGCATAACTAAAAGTGTGTGTAGAAACTATGTGGTCCCTATTGGTGTATAGGGATGGAAAAACAAGGAGTATTAGTATGTGTAAGAGACAGCTGTGTGTGCGTACATATAGCCCAGTATGTACAGACATGGCCTATAGCGCTCATGGGAAGAGAGTTCACTTGTGTCAGTAATGACTCATAAAATTTCGATCTCTGTTTAGACCACCGCTAAGTGTCCCGAACAGTTGCATAAATTTGTATTCATGCAACCGTCTCTCTTTCGGTGTTTTAAGATTGCCTTTGAGTATGGCCACCTTCAGATCGTTCATCTTATGGCCAGAGTCAGAGAAATGTTCGCCGACAGGACTGTCTCTTGTTCCGCGTGTGATGCTGTGGCGATGCAGGTTCATTCTCTTGTTTAGCCCCTGCCCCGTCTCACCTATTTAGTAGCAGCCCCCTGAGCATTTCATGCACATGATGAGGTACACGATATTGCTGGAGGAACAGGTGAACCTTCTTCTGATTTTGTATTCCCGATTCCTGTTCGGTATTTGTATTGTGTCCGCTGTGTAGAGCATTGCGCAGGTTTTGCATCTTGCGTCCTGGCATGGTTTCGTCCCGCATTCAGTTGTAGTGCTGAATACTTTACTCCTCACCATAATATTCTTGAGATTATGAGGTTGCCTGTATGATAATAAGGGTGCTTCAGGGAAGACCTGTTGCAGTCTTGTATCTTCCTGGAGGATGGGTTGTAGTTCCCTGGCGATCTTGCATAGGGCTCCTAGGTGTGGGTTATATGTGACCACCAAAGGTACCCTGTCGCTTGTCTCTTTCTGTTTGTATTCAAGGAGATCACTTCTTGGTATTCTGGTGGCTTTGTGAATTTGCTGGTCTACAATTCTGCGGTTATATCCACGGTTTATAAAATCTGATCTCAAGGCTTTAATCCGCTGGTCTCTGTCTGCTGTGTCGGAGCATATCCGAGTTGTATCGTATGGCTTGACTGAAGATGGTTGCATGTTTGGTGTGTGTCGGGTGGAAGCTGTTGTCCCTCAAATAGCTGGCTCTGTCTGTAGGTTTGCGGTATACAGAAGTCTGTAGTTGGTTGTTCTTTATAGTAATGGGGGTGTCTAGGAAATGTACTTCATCTGGGGAATGGGTAAGTTTGAGGTTGATTGTCGGGTGGAACGTATTGAAGTTGTCATAGAAATGTAGGAGATCCTGTTCGCCAGAGGTCCAAATCAGGAGGATGTCATCGATGTAGCGAAGGTATGTAAGGGGTTTCAAGTGACAGGTGGAAAGAAAGTCACTTTCCAGTTTTGCGCAGAACAGATTGGTATACTGTGGCGCCATCCGAGTACCCACAGCGGTCCCGGTTGTCTGGAGGTATGTGTCATTTCCAAATATATATATATATATATATACAGTGTTCGACAAACCTATACATTTGCTCGCCCCGGGCGAGTGGATTTAACCCCCGGGCGAGTAAATATTGGCCCAAGCAGCACACGTTTGGTACTAGGTGGCGAGTAGATTTTTTTGTGTGGCGAGTAGATTTTTTGGTGATTTGTCAACCACTGTATATATATATATATATATATGAAACAAAAAGAAGACGGCGCTGCTCCCATAGTATAATACTGTAAATAGATAATTTATTGATAAATGCTGCTAGATTACAGACACTTACAATAGATAAAAAGGTCATAATCAGTGGTTAAAATGATCTTGGTGCATCACCCGTTATTCCATCTGTGTGCCGATCCAAGTGCAGCTGGTCTGGTAAGCTTCCGTTGCGGACGCCAGGAACGTGCGCGCGCACTCAATCTCTTCCTGGTATTCAAGTCTCACGATAGCTGGTCACCGGGTAGTAGCACAGGATCCAGGCACAGTTCAATAAGCACACCCTGCACTGCTCCAATACAGGAATGGAATGGCGCCAAAGTAATGACGAATATACTTCTGATGTATTAAAGTCCAATATTTTCTCTTTCCCTACGCGTTTCGTCGCTTCATGCGACTTCCTCAGGGGTTAACACTAAACTGTTGGAGAACCACATATATAGCTAAATACGTGATTAAATGCTTCAAGGCACATGGGTAATAATTAGATAATTAACTTCTTGGGGCTGGGTGGGGGAGAAAACATGGAAAAAACATGAGGTTGAGAAAAAAATGACAATTACATGACAAATACATAAAGTGATAGTTATAAAAAACATACTATATGATAATAAAAGATGTGCAAATTATACATGAAGAATAATTATTTAATATGTGATAGTAATTAAAAACATTCAATAAAAGTGATAAGATATACATGTATAAAATAGATGATACATGTATGCTATAACAATTGACATAAAATAGTGTCCACACGGTAATGTAGATATGTTGTTAGGGCCTTTCAAAGATAGCCTGATCTACATTCAAGGCAAGGTACAGTAAACCTTTAACAAACAATAATTCTCATGTCGTGTCGTCCTCTAAAGTCTCTCCTAAGGCCCGGGCCATAGAGGGGTGAGGAGTTCCGAGCTGCGCTGATGCTGAGGCTCACCTGCTGAAATCTGCGCGATTTCATGCCCATGCAGGCGAGCAAGCAGGCGCGATCGGAGGCGGGGGGAGACTGAGGGAGGCGGGGCAGTGACGTCTCTGGGCCAATCGCCCGCGACGCACTGAAGTCGGCGCCGTGACGTTGACGCAGCTCCACGCTGATTGCATGTTTTCAGCCGACAGCGCGCTGAAAAACAGCTTGGCGCTCAGCTGAAAACTCCAGCGCCTCAGCACGCCTGCGGACGCTCACGTGAGCCCCCTCTAAAGGCATCCTCATTGAGGATGCAGGGGCTCAGCGCGGAGCGTCCGCACAGCTCAGCACGGCCTGTCCTTCTATGGACTCGGCCTAAGTCTGATTCCCAGTGTCTAATGTAACACAGTCTGGTCTCGTTGGGCGTCACTGGACAGATCACTTCCCTGTACATCCTAGATGTGAGTCCCCTTGTGTCCGTAGCTCTAGCACACAGCTGCTCAAAATTTGTTCGTGCCGGTCTGATTGGGGTTTTGTTATAAAAATCTCTGATCTGGAGGTATCGATAGAATTCTTTATTTGGGATAGCTTTAGAGGATTTAATTTGCTCAAACGATTGTATGTAGTTTCTACCCTGCAGATCCTTAAGACGGGTTATCCCCGCTTGAATCCAATTGAAGAGGTTCTTGCTATTCAGCCCTGGAGCGGAGTCTGGATTGCCGGCAATTGGGGTCATCAGTGAACCTTTGGTAGTCAAGTGGCAGCTAAATTGTGTGGCCTCCCAAACTCTTAATGAATTAACCATGGTCTGTAGCGGATATATGTGTGTATACCAGTGTTACTTCTCTGGGCGTGTATGTGTATACCAGTATTACTTCTCTGGGCGTGTATGTGTATACCAGTATTACCTCTCTGGGCGTGTATCTGTATACCGGTATTACCTCTCTGGGCGTGTATGTGTATACCAGTATTACCTCTCTGGGCGTGTACGTGTATACCGATATTTCCTCTCTGGGCGTGTATGTGTATACCAGTATTACTTCTCTGGGCGTGTACGTGTATACCGATATTTCCTCTCTGGACATGTATGTGTATACCGGTATTACCTCTATGGGCGTGTATGTGTATACCAGTATTACCTCTCTGGGTGTGTATGTGTATACCGGTATTACCTCTCTGGGTGTATATGTGTATACCGGTATTACCTCTCTGGGCGTGTACGTGTATACTGGTATTACCTCTCTGGGTGTATGTGTATACCGGTATTACCTCTCTGGGTGTATGTGTATACCGGTATTACTGTGAAGGTAATAAAGTATTATAAGAAACTATTCGTCCATTTTGTATGCATTCCGCCATATTGAATCTGCTTTAATTTCAAGGCTTGGAAATAACGCAGTATGTTTTTATATAAGCTAATAAGTCTCTCTCTTTCTCTCTCTCTTTCTGAGGTGAATCGAAACTCAACCAGGAGCCTTTTTTCTGCTAACTCTCGGTTTCCTGTGAATTCAGCTGGTCTACAGAGAATCGAAACTAAAGCTTATGGTTTACAGAGAATCGAAACTGAAACTTATTGTCTGCCTATATATATTCTGTAATACATATACTCGGCACGTCAGTCTGAACTACGGAGCCTGAGGGAACTGATACATGACTCTGTGTCATTTATTGGGATCCGGGGTGCACCCAGGCTTGTGTTATACTAATTTGGCAATCCACATCTGAGCAGAGACCCTGACATGAGAAGGGAACCTCAACATTACCTCTCTGGGCGTGTACGTGTATACCGATATTTCCTCTCTGGGCGTGTATGTGTATACCGGTATTACCTCTCTGGGTGTGTATGTCTATACCGGTATTACCTCTCTGGGCGTGTATGTGTATACCGGTATTACCTCTCTGGGTGTGTATGTGTATACCGGTATTACCTCTCTGGGCGTGTATGTGTATACCAGTATTACCTCTCTGGGCGTGTACGTGTATACCGATATTTCCTCTCTGGGCGTGTATGTGTATACCAGTATTACTTCTCTGGGCGTGTACGTGTATACCGATATTTCCTCTCTGGACATGTATGTGTATACCGGTATTACCTCTATGGGCGTGTATGTGTATACCAGTATTACCTCTCTGGGTGTGTATGTGTATACCGGTATTACCTCTCTGGGTGTATATGTGTATACCGGTATTACCTCTCTGGGCGTGTACGTGTATACTGGTATTACCTCTCTGGGTGTATGTGTATACCGGTATTACCTCTCTGGGTGTATGTGTATACCGGTATTACTGTGAAGGTAATAAAGTATTATAAGAAATTATTCGTCCATTTTGTATGCATTCCGCCATATTGAATCTGCTTTAATTTCAAGGCTTGGAAATAACGCAGTATGTTTTTATATAAGCTAATAAGTCTCTCTCTTTCTCTCTCTCTTTCTGAGGTGAATCGAAACTCAACCAGGAGCCTTTTTTCTGCTAACTCTCGGTTTCCTGTGAATTCAGCTGGTCTACAGAGAATCGAAACTGAAGCTTATGGTTTACAGAGAATCGAAACTGAAACTTATTGTCTGCCTATATATATTCTGTAATACATATACTCGGCACGTCAGTCTGAACTACGGAGCCTGAGGGAACTGATACATGACTCTGTGTCATTTATTGGGATCCGGGGTGCACCCAGGCTTGTGTTATACTAATTTGGCAATCCACATCTGAGCAGAGACCCTGACATGAGAAGGGAACCTCAACATTTGGCGTAGCCGGCAGGATCCTTGTGAAGGGACACCGGAACAATCCTGGACCCGTCTCTATCCACGGACGACCGTCCCCTGACCGGACTGATTGAGGCCTGATCAACCTCTAAGGACAAGGTAAGATATATTCAGAATATATTTTTACCGAACTCCTGTCAGTCTGTTCAGGTTGGCGATCTCTTGGTTGACGGTAACAGTATTGTTAATCTATACAAGACCATAGAGTCCGGTGGTTCCCGCCAAGGATTTATATAGTTAGTAAGGTCTTGTGACTGCCAGATGTGTGGTTTATATGTATGCTTGTAGTCATAGGGGTTACGGAATCAAATGTAGAAAATAGACACAAGGGGAAGAGTCTAGTGATATCTATTGTTAGATAATCGGAGGACCGTCCATACAGGTGACGGTCCGGGGAGTGTCTGCGCACCTTCCCGTCTAGGTCAATTTATCACTGAGACTCAAGAATCCCGGTACCGCCGGTAGTGGCGCAGGTTCATACGAGGTTGTTTTGGAAGATAGACAATGTTCTCGAGGTTATTTAGGGGACGAGTGTGTAAGGATATCTATTGTTAGATAATCGGAGGATCGTCCATACAGGTGACGGTCCGGGGACTGCCTGCGCGCCTCCCCGTCTAGGTCAATTTATCGCTGAAGCTCAAGAGTCCAGGTACCGCCGGTAATTGGCGCACGTGTCCGAGTTTGTTTTTAAAATAGACAATGTGCTCGCAGTTTTTAAAGAAGGATTTGCCTTCTGGTGCACGGGATTCCGTAACTCTTGTGACAGAACGGGAGGGAAAGAAGTATACCAAGAAATGTAAATTGTTGTTCAAACTGTTAGATTTACCCCCTACGGGAAGATTGCAACCGAAGTTGTTAAGAACAAATATGCAAATGTGTAAGGGGAAACTGAAAGATGAAGGCCTGTGGGAAAATGCAGAGAAATTTCTGAGTGTTGCTAGAGATCTTCAGAAAGAAGGTTATGAAGAAGTAGAGTGTGGAGAGAGAAATAAGAAATGTTATTGTTATGTGAAACCAGAAAATGTGACCCCTGGTTCGGTAGTGGCAGAAAAAGACCAAATGTTACAGGGAAATCCACCCCCATACCCGCAGACGACCGGTAGACCCTCTCCCTCAGCCCATGTACCGGCCCCTTATTGGGTATGTTCTGTTTGCCAGTGTCAAAAATCCCCTGGTTTATATGCAGGAATTGGGATACAATTAGATACTGTGTATATTATTTGGAAGGGAAAGAAAGTGTTATAAGTGAAGAAAAAAAAAAAAAAAAAGGTGCAGTTTTAACATTTGAGCACAGGCAAGTAAGACAGGGAAAGGAGTCTTAGCCTGCCACCTAGTGGCCGAGAGAGAGAACAGAACGGAAAAGAATGCCATCCCTGGTAATATTTATTTGAAAACTTTGTTCGTGCTGGCCACACGAATGGGTCTTTTAAAACCAGAAAATATTCTTTTTCCTTCTGTTCTAATAGCAACTAGAAAGAGGAGTCTTTTTCTATGGGAGGGAGAAGTTCAGGGAGCGCAGTCTTATGTGTTTTTTTTTTTTGAATCCCACATGGAAATATACCTTACGTTAGTATGAGTCAAAATAATTCTGTTGAGGGACAGAAGGGTACCGCTGCATTTATTTTATCATTGCCAGGACAGAAGTTAATATAAGAACAAGTGAAAAATAAAGCAAGTACGCTGTTTAAAGTATGTAGTATTACTGCAGCAGAAGGCAGGTTACAGCCAGAAGAGTGGCGAAAGATATTGAAAGAAAAGAGAGGAATTTTGAATGATAACAACCTGCTGAAGATAGCAGAAGCCTGGTTTAATGTTACCAAGGCTGTCCAGAGAAAAATAGACCGAGCAGGAGATAGAAAAGGGAGGGAAGATTGTTTTAATTGTGGTGTGACTGATTTATCTATGCTCACTCCTTTGTTACCTTCGCTTCCAGCTCCAGCAGCACCCCCCAGTACCCGACCCCTGCCCATGGTTATATGGGCAGACGCCCAAGCAGGTAGAAGGCGCCCCAATAATGTATGTCATCTCACCCCCTTCCTGGTAGACACAGGTAAAGCCAAGAGTGTAATTAGAGCTGCAGACATACCCGACCCTTCCTATTTGTCTGATATTGATGTTTTATGTGTGGGGGTAGATGGCACACCGCGCTCTAGCCCATTAACACGACCCCTACAGATAGGTCCCTACCCTGAACTATTTGCACGATTTGTAGTTTTCTATACTTGCTCGCTTAATCTGTTTGGCGCTGATGTTTTGTCCAGGTTACAGGCCTCCATAATATTCTCCGAGGACGACACCATTGATGTACCCTCCCCGCTCTGGGAATCAGATGTCTCTGCCCTTTGTTCCCTTCCGATACTTTTGGCATTAGCGGACAAACCCTCAGCTGCCAGTATACCGCCCGCTGTCATGGATAGGATCCCGTCCAACTTATGATCCACCGGCCCTGAGGATAACGGGCACCTAAGGGTACCGCCCATTGTTGTACAGCTCAAATAAGGGGCCCCGTTTCCCCGTAAACTGCAATACCCCTCTTTTCCCTGTGAAGAAACGCACCGCGAAGCGTGAACCTGATAAGTATAGAATGGTTCAAGATCCTCAAGCAGTAAAAGATGCAACCATTGTACGATGTTTTAACAACAAATCCCTTTCAGATGACCCCAGAGGCTTCCAAGAATTTCACTGTTCTCAAACAGGTAATATCCTCTGCCCCTGCCTTGGGCCTCCCAGACTATGATTTACCCTTTAAACTTTTTGTATCAGAACAAAATGGACATGCAACTGGAGTGTTAACACAGCCACACGCTGGCCGATGTCGACCTATTGGTTATTACTCCAGCCGTCTCGATGCTGTGGCTCGTGGTGGACCGTCCTGTCTTCGTGCTGTCTTTGCTGCTCAAGCACTGCTGGATAGAACTTCGGACATTGTTCTAGGGCATGACCTCATTCTCCTGGCACCACATGACATTGCTGCTATTCTCAATCAGACACAGCCAAAACATCTGTCCGCTGCCAGACACCTCAGGCTGCAATGCTCGCTTCTCATTCCAGACAATGTCACCCTTCTCCAGTGCCAAGTGCTTAACCCCTCCACTCATCTTCCACTTCCCGAGGGGGGAGATATGCAGGGACACGAACAAGAATAAAGCACAGCTGGAGTCGACCTACCCCATGATTGCTTCGAACTCATGAAGCTAGAAACTGCGCATCTGCCCACGGTGAGTGAAACGCCGATACAGAACCCAGATCTAATCCTGTTTGTGGATGATTCTCGATATGCTGATCAACAAGACACGCACCTACCATACGGGTTATGCGGTCACCACAGACTCTGTGGTCCTACTGGCAAGCACACTACCGTCAACAGCATCTGCACAAGAAGCCGAACTACAAGCCCTCACTGCAGCGTGTAAACTGGCAGAAGGACAAACGGCGAATATCTACACTGACTCTAGATGTGCCTTTGGAGTAGCACATGATTTTGGCGTCATTTGGCAAACAAGGGGATTTCTGACAGCAGCAGGAACACCAGTGAAACACAGCTCAGCCATACAAGCTCTGATGGACGCCCTACTCCTTCCAAGCCCTGTGGCCATCCTGAAGGTAAAGCCCATGGGAAACTGAACACAGAAGAAGCCAGAGGAAACCATCTGGCGGATGCTGCGGCAAAACAAGCTGCCAGCGGGATACGAGAAGTGGAAGATCGAGTGGACACGACAAGGATAGTTCCGTTAATGCAGAACCTCCCAGTGAATCGAGAATATCTGAAGAAGTTGCAAGAATCTGCAACAAAGGAAGAAAAGGAAAGCTGGAAGAAAAGAGGTGCATCGCCCCAAGAAGGAATTTATGAGTACAAAAAGAAACTTTGTCTGCCATGGGCACATGGAGCAGCACATCTCTCGAAGACTCTTATGAATGCACTGATCGACAAATACTATGTAGCGCCTGGAATTACCCCAATGACTAGTAATTTCTGCAAATTATGTACAATTTGCGCAAAGTGTAACCCAGGATGTGTGGAAAAACCACCGCAGAAATATCTTGCAAGGCCCTGCTTTCACTGCTACGTTAGCTAAAGAAATTTGGTCCGCGCTAGGGACCACCCTTGCTTTCCACACCCCATACCATCCCCAGAGTAGCGGAAAGGTAGAAAGAATGAATGGCACACTGAAAACTAGAATGTTGAAAATGGCCCAGGAAACAAATATGCCCTGGCCAGATAGTCTACCCATTGTTTTGTTCAGTGTTCGATACACCCCATGAGGGGAATATGCTCTATCCTCATTTAAGATACTGTTTGGTACTGCCCCCAAACTTGGTTGTTACTACCCACAGCAGTTACAGATGCAGTCTGATGTTTTGACCAAATATGTAACTGCCCTAGCGCAAGAACTAACCAATATGCATGGTCGAGTGTTTTCTTCTATTCCAGATCTAGATACCGGGACTTATAAACTCGTGCCCGGAGACTGGGTGCTTGTGAAGAAATTTGTAAGGAAATATTCCCTAGAGCCCAGATATGATGGTCCTTTCCAAGTTCTGTTGACCACAGCGACATAAGTCAAGCTAGCTGGCAAGAACACCTGGATACACGCCTCTCATTGCAAGAAGGTTCCAGTTCCCAACGAGGACACCTCAGAAGGAAAAATGATTCTATATATCCTTTGTTTGTTAGGTTTGGGGGAGGCACAAGAGATTGCTATCACCCAACATGAAGGGGCAGTCACGTTTTGGTATAATTCATCCAATACTCATGTAGCTACCTTCTCCTTCAATTACTGTAATATTGTCAGCTGTTCCTCAACCGATTGGCAGTGTAATATGTACCGAGACACTCCGAACTCTAGAGCCATATATATATATGTGTTACAGACAGTTATTGGGGACAGGAATGTGATTACTGGGGAGCAGTAGGATGGAACACGGGAACAGATTAGGGATACCAACCACAGAATGGCCTAGCACGAAAAGACAGAAATGGTTTGTGAATTACACCCGTGATGCGCTACAAGGCCTGGCTGACCAACTTGGACCCACTTCCACTATGACGTTCCAAAATAGAATGGCTTTAGATATGATATTAGCAGAAAAAGGGGGGGTTTGCCATATGATTGGAGATGCGTGCTGTATATATATTCCCGGGAACACAGGCCCGGACGGTAAGGTTACCACAGCTATTAATAAACTGAAAGATTTGTCTGATGAACTTAAAAGAAATTCTGGTATAACAGACCCATGGGACAAGTATTTCTCGTGGCTGTCTGGCTGGCGACAATGGTTGACACAACTGGCAATATTTCTCCTGATTATACTTTTGGTTCTGGCAGTAGTGGTCCTCTGTGTTATCCCGTGCTGTAAGGGTCTCTGTAAGAAGGCTGGATCTGAGGTTATACCCACAATGGTAATGTACAACAAAGACAATATTGATCTGGAAGATATACTGCTGCGGCCAAGTTTATTCGAGCATTTGCCCGTTCTTGGCCGCAGCAGTAGCCTGGCGCGCGCCCGAGTGTGACGGGCGCGCGCCGAAGCAGCGGAAGAGCGCCCTCCGATCGGGGCGCTCTCCCTACCGCTGCCGGGTCCGCCGGGTCCCCCGGAACCCCCTGCCGCTGTCCCGCGATCGCGGGACACCAGGGCTCCCTCGGGGAGCCCCTGGACGCGCGTGCAGGGGGCGCACGCTCCCGAAGACGCGTGACCGCGCGTCTATGACGCGCGGCACGCCGAGGGGCGGCCACTAGCAAGCCGGGAAATCTCCCGGCTTGCGGTTCCGACCACACTGCAATAAAGTGTGTCGGTACTGTACCACTGCAGAAATCACCCAAGATGTTCAATTACAGTACAACCAAACTCGAATAAGGGGTGACCACTCTAGAATCCCAGACCCTAGTGTGTTTGTTTGAGGTCAGGGAACCCTTTTGTGTATACTGTAGGTCTTCGAGTTTAGCGAGCCAGAAGTTGTCGGGGATGGGACAAGCCCATGAACAGCCGACCAACACCCTCAGGTAGGGACTCTAGCACAAGAAATAGAAATTAGGGACAGGCCCCTTCCTACAAAATGTCCTTTTAGTGTCTAGGGGGGAATGTGAAGGTAATAAAGTATTATAAGAAACTATTCGTCCATTTTGTATGCATTCCGCCATATTGAATCTGCTTTAATTTCAAGGCTTGGAAATAACGCAGTATGTTTTTATAT
The DNA here is from genome assembly GCF_040206685.1 of Ascaphus truei. NCBI lineage: Eukaryota > Metazoa > Chordata > Amphibia > Anura > Ascaphidae > Ascaphus > Ascaphus truei. Next base: position 2,336,372 of record NW_027456730.1, on the reverse strand, counting down.
AAGCTAATAAGTCTCTCTCTTTCTCTCTCTCTTTCTGAGGTGAATCGAAACTCAACCAGGAGCCTTTTTTCTGCTAACTCTCGGTTTCCTGTGAATTCAGCTGGTCTACAGAGAATCGAAACTGAAGCTTATGGTTTACAGAGAATCGAAACTGAAACTTATTGTCTGCCTATATATATTCTGTAATACATATACTCGGCACGTCAGTCTGAACTACGGAGCCTGAGGGAACTGATACATGACTCTGTGTCATTTATTGGGATCCGGGGTGCACCCAGGCTTGTGTTATACTAATTTGGCAATCCACATCTGAGCAGAGACCCTGACATGAGAAGGGAACCTCAACATTACCTCTCTGGGCGTGTACGTGTATACCGATATTTCCTCTCTGGGCGTGTATGTGTATACCGGTATTACCTCTCTGGGTGTGTATGTCTATACCGGTATTACCTCTCTGGGCGTGTATGTGTATACCGGTATTACCTCTCTGGGTGTGTATGTGTATACCGGTATTACCTCTCTGGGCGTGTATGTGTATACAGGTATTAACTCTCTGGGCGTGTATGAGTATACCTATATTTCCTCTCTGGGCGTGTATGTGTATACCGGTATTTCCTCTCTGGGCGTGTATGTGTATACCGGTATTTCCTCTCTGGGCGTGTATGTGTATACCGGTATTACCTCTCTGGGCATGTATGTGTATACCGGTATTACCTCTCTGGGCTTGTATGTGTATACCGATATTTCCTCTCTGGACGTGTATGTGTATACCGGTATTACCTCTCTGGGTGTATGTGTATACCTTTATTACCTCTCTGGACATGTGTATACTGGTATTAACTCTGTGGGCGTGTATGTGTATACCGGTATTACCTCTCTGGGTGTGTATGTGTATACCGGTATTACCTCTCTGGGCGTGTATGTGTATACAGGTATTAACTTTCTGGGCGTGTATGAGTATACCTATATTTCCTCTATGGGCGTGTATGTGTATACCGGTATTTCCTCTCTGGGCGTGTATGTGTATACCAGTATTACTTCTCTGGGCGTGTATGTGTATACCGGTATTACCTCTCTGGGCGTGTATGTGTATACCAGTATTAGCTCTCTGGGCGTGTATGTGTATACCGGTATTAGCTCTCTGGGCGTGTATGTGTATACTGGTATTACCTCTCTGGGCGTGTACGTGTATACCGGTATTAGCTCTCTGGGCGTGTACGTGTATACTGGTATTAGCTCTCTGGGCGTGTATGTGTGTACCGGTGTTAGCTCTCTGGGCGTGTATGTGTATACCGGTATTAGCTCTCTGGACGTGTATGTGTATACTGGTATTACCTCTCTGGGCGTGTATATGTATACCGGTATTACCTCTCTGGGTGTACTGCTGCGGCCGAGTTTATTTGAGCATTTGCCCGGTCTCGGCCGCAGCAGTAACCAGGCGCGCGCCGGGATGTGCCTGGCGCGCGCCGAAGCCGCGGAGGAGCGCCCTCCGATCGGGGCTTTCTCCCTCCGCTCGCCGGGTCCCCCGGAACCCCCTGCCGCCGTCCCCCACATCGCGGGACACCAGGGCTCCCTCGGGGACGCGCGTGCAGGGGGCGCAGGCACCCGATGACGCGTGACCGCGCGTCGCACGCCGAGGGAGTGCGGCTAGCATGCCGGGGCATCCCCAGGCTTGCGGAGCTAGCCGCACTCAAATAAAATGTGCTGCCTCTGTATGTGTATACCTTTATTACCTCTCTGGACATGTGTATACTGGTATTAACTCTGTGGGCGTGTATGTGTGTAAAGGTTTTAACTCTCTGGGCGTGTATGTGTATACCGGTATTACCTCTCTGGACATGTATGTGTATATAGATATTAACTCTCTGGGCATGTACGTGTATACTGGTATTACCTCTCTGGATGTGTATGTGTATACCAGTATTACCTCTCTGGACATGTATAGGTGTACGGTATTACCTATCTAAGCGTATATGTGTGTAAGGGGGTCACCCCCGGTTCCCCTGATTTTCCTTTGCCCCCTGCCTTACCCCTGTGGCAGTGGGGGAAGGGGACGGCGACTTCTCCCGGCGGGCACCGCCCTCTTGGTTTTGGCGCGAGCTTCGCCCATGCGCAGTAAAGATCGCGCACGCGGTCCCCATAGAAAAGAGCTTTGCCAAGGACTACAATTCCCAGCAGCCTCTGGGGACTGCACTTTCACCCTGGTCACAGGCAGCATTGAAGCCAATAGAGCTGGCAGATTCTCATGCTGCAAAGTTGCAACAATGTTGTGTGCAGACAGGGTTTTTGGCAGTTGGAGCACACTAGTCAGTCAGGAAGAAGCAGAGCAAGGAGGCAGACAGGGGAAGGAGGTAGGGTACGGGAGAGAGGGATCCCCTGTACTAGCCAGCACCCTCTTGGCCCAAGATAGCTCTAGTTATCCCATATAGTGAGTGTTGCCAGGGATGCCCTAGAGTAAGGGACCCTGTCACTCAGGTTAGTCAGTTGTTAGTGGGAGTCAGGACTGGGCCTCGTTAGGGGAGTAGGCAGACGCTTAACCCCTTAGGCCCCAGATAGACTCTCCCTCTCCAGGGTATGGTGTATGTAGGATTGGTTGCTGTGTGTTGTTGCTGCATGTGCTGGGCGCAGTGTGTGCAGCGTGTGTGAATGTCTGCAGGCTGACGGTGAGAGCTGTGTGTCTGCTGCAGGCTGTTAGGAGTAGCGAGTAGCTAGATGTTAGGGAGGATTAGGGACTTGGGTAGCTAGGGGAGTGGGGCAGGTTATTACCCCGCAGGCCCTAGGAGATTTCCCCAAGCCACCCCAGGTTGCGGTTCATCAGGGACAGGCCCTAGGTTAGGGTTCCTGTCACGTTAGGGTTAGTTAGGGATAGTCAGGGATAGCGGCGGCTGCTGTTCCCGTGATTCGGTTGGTGTTGCCGTGAGACGGTTGTGTTCCCGTGAAGCGGTGGGACCCTCGTTGGGGTTCCTGGAGAAGTACCTGGAAAGGAGCAGACGGATGCATCGCACGTCTGACCCTTTGAGAAGAGTGTTGCAGGCCCGAGCATCGGAGTGCTCGGAAGGTACCTCTGTATTATATGTGCACCAACAGGCCTATTAGTTCACAGTGACTGCGCAGTCACCCACGATCTCCGTAGGAGTACGGGACATTGGGTGGGGATTACAGGACACTGGGTGGGAGCACCAGACATTGGGCCTGAGGTGATAAGGTTAACTGGTTATGAGGTTATGTAAATGTGATGATATTCTCCATGCATGTTAGTAAAGTCATATAGTTAATATACATGCTGTCTACGTGATTATTATTGTGATTGTCCTGCGAGGAACCACTCCCCCTCTGGTGGGAGCCATCGCAGGTGGAGGCGCTGTACCGAGAAGATGTTGTAAGTGATCACCCCTAGTATAATTACCCCAGGTTCCCCGTGGCGGAAGCTCAGCCCTCCTGCGAGCCAACAGGTAATGCACCACACCTATGGTAAAACCGTATGTTTCCCCGCACTCACACTGTATATGCGATTGGGTGGGGTGGAATACCCGTTACATGTGTATACCGGTATTACCTATCTGGGCGTTTCTGTGTATACCGGTATTAACGCTCTGAGCGTGTACGTGTATACCAGTACTACCTCTCTGGGCGTGTATGTGAATACCGGTATTACCTCTCTGGGCGTGTCTGTGTATACCGGTATTACCTCTCTGGGCGTGTATGTGTATACCGGTATTACCTCTCTGGGCGTGTATGTGTATACCGGTATTACCTCTCTGGGCGTCTATGTGTATACCGGTATTACCTCTCTGGGCGTGTCTGTGTATACCATATTACCTCTCTGGGCATGTTTGTGTATACCAGTATTACCTCTCTGGACATGTATGTGTATAGCGGTGTTACTGCTCTAGGCGTGTACGTGTATACCGGTATTACCTCTCTGGGCGTCTATGTGTATACCGGTATTACCTCTCTGGGCGTCTATGTGTATACCGGCATTACTACTCTTGGCGTGTCTGTGTATGCACGTATTACCACTCTGGGCGTGTATCTGTATACCGATATTACCTCTCTGGGTGTGTATGTGTATACTGGTATTACCTCTCTGGACATGTGTTTACAGGTATTAACTCTGTGGGCGTGTATGTGTACACCGGTATTACCTCTCTGGACGTGTATGTGTATACCAGTATTACCTCTCTGGACATGTATGTGTATACAGGTATTAACTCTCTGGGCGTGTACGTGTATACAGGTATTAACTCTCTGGGCGTGTATGTGTATACCGGTATTTCCTCCCTGGGCTTGTATGTGTATACCGGTATTACCTCTCTGGGGGTGTATGTGTTTACCGGTATTACCTCTCTGGGCGTGTATGTGTATACCGGTATTACCTCTCTGGACGTGTATGTGTACACCGGTATTACCTCTCTGGACGTGTATGTGTATACCGGTATTACCTCTCTGGGCGTGTATGTGTATACCGGTATTACCTCTCTGGACGTGTATGTGTATACCGGTATTACCTCTCTGGACGTGTATGTGTATACCGGTTTTACCTCTCTGGACATATATGTGTATACCGGTATTACCTCTCTGTGCGTTTATGTGTATACCGGTATTACCTCTCTGGGCGTGTATGTGTATACCGGTATTACCTCTCTGGGCGTGTATGTGTATAGCGGTATTACTTCTCTTGGCGTGTGTGTATGCCGGTATTACCTCTCTGGGTGTATGTGTATACCGGTATTACCTCTCTGGGCGTGTATGTGTATACCAGTATTACCTCTCTGGACATGTATAGGTGTACGGTACAGGCATACCCCGCATTAACGTACGCAATGGGAGCGGAGCACGTATATAAAGCGAAAATGTACTTAAAGTGAAGCACTACCTTTTTCCCACTTATCGATGCATGTACTGTACGGCAATCATCATATACGTGCATAACTGATGTAAATAACGCATGTGTAACAGGCTCTATAGTCTCTCCATTTGCGCACAGCTTCGGTACAGGTAGGGAGCTGGTATTGCTGTTCAGAACGTTGTTCAGGATGTGCTGACAGGTGTATGCGCGAGCTGCCGTTTGCCTATTGGGCGATATGTCCTTACTCGTGAGTGTACTTAAAGTGAGTGTCCTTATACCGGGGTATGCCTGTATTACCTCTCTAGGCGTATATGTGTATACCGGTATTACCTCTCTGGGCCTGTACGTGTATACCGGTATTACCTCTCTGGGCGTTTCTGTGTATACCGGTATTACCTCTCTGGACGTGTATGTGTATTCCGGTATTACTTCTCTGGGCGTGTATGTGTATACTGGTACTACCTCTCTGGACATGTATGTGTATACAGGTATTAACTCTCTCGGTGTGTCAGTGTATACCGGTATTACCTCTCTGGACGTGTATGTGTATACCGGTATTATCTCTCTGGACATGTATGTGTATACCGGTGTTACCTCTCTAGGCGTGTACATGTATACCGGTATTACCTCTCTGGGTGTGTATGTGTATACCGGTATTACCTCTCTGGGCGTGTATGTGTATACCAGTATTAATTCTCTTGGCGTGTCTGTGTATGCTGGTATTACCACTCTGGACGTGTATGTGTATACCGGTATTACCTCTCTGGGCGTGTATGTGTATACCGGTATTACCTCTCTGGGTGTGTATGTATATACCGGTATTACCTCTCGGGACATGTATGTGTATACAGGTATTAACTCTCTGGACGTGTATGTGTATACCGGTATTACATCTCTGGGCGTGTATGTGCATACTGGTATACCTCTCTGAACATGTATGTGTATAACCGGTATTACCTTTCTGGGCGTGTATGTGTATTCCGGTATTACCTATCTGGGCGTGTATGTGTATATCGTATTATCTCCCTGGGCGTGTGTGTATACAGGTATTAACTCTCTGGGCTTGTATGTGTATACCGGTATTACCTCTCTGGACGTGTATGTGTATGCCGGTATTACCTCTCTGGGGGTGTATGTGTATAAAGGTATTACCTCTCTGGATGTGTATGTGTATACCGGTATTACCTCTCTGGGCGTTTATGTGTATACTGGTATTACCTCTCTAGGCGTGTATGTGTATACCGGTATTACCTCTCTGGGCGTGTATGTGTATACCGGTATTACCTTTCTTGGCGTGTATGTGTATACCGGTATTACCTCTCTGGGCGTGTATGTGTATACCGGTATTACCTCTCTGGGCGTGTACTGTATGTGTATACCGGTATTACCTCTCTGGGCGTGTATGTGTATATAGGTATTACCTCTCTGGGCGTTTATGTGTATACCGGAATAACCTCTCTGGGCGTGTATGTGTATAGCGGTATTACCTCTCTGGGTGTGTATGTGTATACCGGTATTACCTCTCTGTGCGTGTATTTGTATACCGGTATTACCTCTCTGGGCTTGTATGTGTATACCGGTATTACTTCTCTGGGCGTGGATGTGTTTACCGGCATTACCTCTCTGGGGGTGTTTGTGTATACCGGTATTACCTCTCTGGGCGTGTACGTTTATACCAGTATTACTTCTCTTGGCGTGTCTGTGTATGCCGGTATTACCTCTCTGGGCGTGTATGTGTATACCGGTATTACCTCTCTGGACATGTATGTGTATACAGGTATTAACTCTCTGGGCCTGTACGTGTATACAGGTATTAACTCTCTGGGCGTGTACGTGTATACCGGTATTACCTCTCTGGGCGTGTATACCAGTACTACCTCTCTGGGCGTCTATGTGTATACCGGTATTACTTCTCTTGGCGTGTCTGTGTATGCCGGTATTACCACTCTGGATGTGTATGTGTATACCGGTATTACCGCTCTGGGCGTGTATGTGTATACCGGTATTACCTCTATGGGCGTGTATGTGTATACCGGTATTACCTCTCTGGGCGTGTATGTGTATACTGGTATACTTCTCTGAGCGTGTAAGTGTATATCGGTATTACCTCTCTGGACGTGTATGTGTATACCGGTATTACATCTCCGGGCGTGTATGTGCATACTGGTATACCTCTCTGAACATGTATGTGTTTAACCGGTATTACCTTTATGGGCGTGTATGTGTATTCCGGTATTACCTCTCTGGACATGTATGTGTATACAGGTATTAACTCTCTGGGCCTGTACGTGTATACAGGTATTAACTCTCTGGGCTTGTATGTGCATACCGGTATTACCTCTCTGGACGTGTATGTGTATACAGGTATTAACTCTCTGGGCCTGTACGTGTATACCGGTATTACCTCTCTGGGCGTGTATGTGTATACCGGCTTTGTACCTGGCATCAACACTACGTTTCCCTGCCTTTGATCTGGATAAAAGAGACTGCAACGTGGTGTGGACATCACAATATATATGTATATATATATATAATCAATCATTATTATTATATGATATAGCAGTGTACTATAAGCTAGAACTTTCTTACAACCCTGTATTTACATGTCCGATCCCTCACTACCGGGGTTTTAACATTCACTTTGAAAATAAATAACACACCAGAGTTTGATATATGATAAATACAATTTTATTATTTTTGTGTCTTGTTATAGTCTCCCTGAGAGGTAGTTATTCTCACCAATCTTCCTATTCATCCTACTGTAGTCTACAAACTATTGTGTATATCATACCTATTATAGGTTTTGACATTACATTTCATCAGGTTGAGTGCAATTTTCTGGGATCTATTATGATCTTCTTCGATTAGACATTGTATCTAAGTATCGTTCCTCCCATATGCACCCGTTTGGCGCAGTTATGCGCACAATATATTTGGTTTGAGCGGTGATTCCCCCCTTTTTGGTTATCTATGAGAGAGAGCGAGAAATAGAATGGGGGAGAGACAGCATTAGGAGGAGAGACAGACAGCATGGAGAGGGAGAGACAGACAGAGCATGGGGAGAGAGAGAGACAGACAGAGCATGGGGAGAGAGAGAGACAGAATGCGGAAAGAGAGAGACAGCATGGGGAGAGCGCGAGAGACAGCAAGGGGAGAGAGCGAGAGACAGCATGGGGAGAGCGAGAGATGGCATGGGGAGAGGCAGGCACAGTATGGGTGGGATAGAGACAGACTGGAGAGAAGCAGACAGAATGGAGAGAAGAATTGTAAGAGTACTGGAGGGATGGGGAGGGAGAGAATGGAGGGATGGGGGAGTGAGAAGGATGGGGGGAGAGAATGGAAGGGTTGGGGAGAGAGAGAATAGAGGGATGGGGTTGAGAGAGGCTGGAGGGATGAGGGGAGAGAGAGAGAAGAGGGATGGTAGGGAGAGTGGCTGGAGGGATGGGGTTAAGAGAGAGAATTGAGGGATGGGGAGGGTGAGAGGATGGGGGGAGAGAGGGAATGGAGGGAATGGGGAAGCGAGAGAATGGAGGGATGGAGAGAGAGAGAGAGAATTGAGGGATGGGGGAGAGTAAGAGTATGGGGGGAGAGAAAGAATGGAGGGATGGAGAGAGAAAGTGGAGGGATGTGGGGAGAGAGAATGGAGGGATGGGGAGAGAGAGAATGGAGGGATAGGGGAGACTGAGAGGATGGAGGGAGAGAGAGAATGGAGGGAATGGGGAAGCGAGAGAGAATGGAGTGATGTGGGGAGAGAGAATGGAGGGATGGGGAGAGAGAGAATGGAGGGATGGGGGAGAGTGAGAGGATGGGGGGAGAGAGGGAATGGGAGAATAAATAACCCCTGCTGACCCTCCCCCACCGCCCCCTGACCGTGTCACCCGTAGTCAGGAGGGGAGAGATGCCAGGTAACCAATATGAGGTAAGAGGGGAGCCTGGCCCCCCGGTCATAGCACCCATATTACAGATGTTATCAAATCCCACAATGTTAAAGAAGTATATGCCAATGAAACCATTTAACTGGGAGATACAGGAGCCACAATTCAAGTCATTTAGTAGAAGCTTTTGCTTGAGTTGTGTAACGCGCTGAGCTGGAGATGTACAGAGGAGGGAATAAGCAGGAAGCAGGTCAGCCGGTGAGCTCCGTAATCAGCATTACTTATATCTCCTAAACGTCGTCCCGACCATGTAATGCTGCAGAACAGCCTACACTTCATATACATGATATACTTCACCCTTTCTTTTCGCTCAACTCCAATCTCAATGATTTGTTAATTGGTTTGTAATTAGAGATATATTTGTAGCAGAATCCCATGTATGTTCTTTTTACCTGTTAGATACCTTTTTGTGTAATGAAATATATTATAGATCAGAGGGGCTTCCTGTTGCACTTGTGCTGTTAGCAATAGATAAACCGGATAGAAAAGACACTACACATAGATTTGATTAAATATAGCTTTATTTAATTTAAATAATTTATCTCCTTGCTGGTAGGGGTCTGCAACACATTACAGAGCGATATAGTAACACACTGAGCAATGCATTGCAGGCCCCTCCAGCAGCAAAGGGGTTAAGATCAATGCAGGTAGATCTCACTTCTAATTAATGCACAAAGGGCAGTTTGTCGCTGTGATCCAGAGGAAGGTGAAACATAACCCCTGCTGTGTTGTGGGGGAAACAAATTCCTTCCTGACCCCAGTAAATGGCGATCGGATCATCCCTGGATCACTGTGCAGTGAGATCAGATGGAGCAGCACAGATCAGCGTTGTTATACACAGGGGCACACTCAGTATATAGAGTGGTGATGGGGCGATGGGGCCCCTGTGTATAATCAAAGGGTGATGGGGCGCGTGTGCCCCTGTGTATAACTCACATGATCCCCCATCCCTCTGCATATCTATCACAATCAGGGCCGCCGACAGTTGGGGACAGCCAGGACAACTGTCCCGGTTCTGGGGAGGGCAAGGCCGGCGCTGCAAGTTGAGCCTGAACCTCTTGCCAGACCCGGCGGCCGGTCCTCTCATGGCTAGGTCCTGGCTCTCCCTCAGCTATAGGCCTCTTCCTTCTCTGTCTCACTTTGAGCTTCCAACGCTGGTGCGCGACGGGCTTCTCTGATGTCAGCGCGCCGGAAGTAAGCTTGGCCCAGCTTCAGGCAGCAGAGGAAGGCTTGGCGTGCACGCCAGCATTGGTAGCATGTGGGACAGAGTGGAAGAGTTGGTTTGCCCGAGCATTAGATGCCGGCTCCGGGTGGGCACGCCTGTGCAGTAGGCGCCGGCTCTGGCTGGGGGTTCCTGCGCAGTAGGTGCCAGCTCAGGTTGGGTATGCCAGCGCAGTAGACCGTTGCTACGGCTGGGCGCGCCTGCGCAGTAGATGCCAGCTCCAGCTGGGCGTGCCTACATAGAAGACGCTGGCTCTGGCCGGGCGCGCCAGCGCAGTCGGCTCTGGCTTGGGCACCTGCACAGTAGACGCCAGCTCCATCTGGGAGCACCTGCGCAGTAGACGTACCTGTGCAGTAGGCTCCAGCTGGGCATACCTGTGCAGTAGACTCCGACTTGGCATGCATGCGAGCAGACGCCGGCTCCGGCCAGGTGCGCCTGCGCAGTAGATGCCGACTCTGACTGAGGGAGATGGCACAGTAGGATCCGGCTGGGCGAGCCTGCGCAGTAGACACTGGCTCGGGCCAGGAGCCCTACTGCACCGACACACTTTATTCGAGCAAATACCCAGTATGTACCTGGCAGATACCTGGAATGCGCCGCTCCTCACCTCTGACAAGCCCCGTTGCGTTTGCCTTCCCAGCCTGGGTTCATGCCTGGCTGACGGGCGGCTGATCTGTTAAATGATAATGATTAGGATTTAATAGGCTGCAATGCTTCGCGTGTCTACCAGATGGCATAAATTCATGAATTGTAATGCAGTATATATATATATACTGTGCAGTATTGCAGCCAGCGGGAATAAAATGCTTCAATCCCAGCCTGGAAAATAACCCAATGCACTCGGGCAGAAAACAGTCACAAACCTCAATACACCCGGGTATACCCGAATTCGTGGGACTAGCCGAGCTCGAATAAAGTGTGTCGCCAGTGTAGCACAGTCGGCTCTGTATGGGCACGCCTGCACAGTAGACGCCAGCTCCGGCGGGGTGTAACGATGTGCTCACCACAAACTAGACGGAACCGCGAGGCTGAGGTGGGGATTTGAGAAAACACCAACCCACAGCCACGAGGGCGCATCTTGATTGTAGATTGGTCAGGGTAGCCGGGTCGGGGTTGGACAGGTACGGATCGTTGCGGGTAAGCCGAGGTCGGGGAGCCAGAGGTGCAGAGTCCAAGAGAAAAGCTGGGTCAGTACACAGGAGGTCACTGAAGCAGAGCAGGGAAAGGTAGCGAGAGACTGCAAGAAGGCAAGGCACGAGGGAGGTGAACACAGGTAACTGGAACAATGCTCAGCCGCTGAGGGAATGGAGAACAGGGAATAAATAGGAGGACTCACCAATGGGAAGCAGGAAGGAGGAGACTGCAGCGAAAGATACCAGGTGCAGGAGGCACCTATGCTTTAGAGGAGAAGAGCGTGCGCCCGTGAGTGGGGAAGTGCACGCGACTGCGCGTGTGCAGAGCGTGTCCGTGGCAGGAGTGTAACGCTAGTGCTCCCACGCACAAGCAAGGACAAGGAGGGGGACCCAGTAGCGAGGTTGGAAGTCGCATGAGACACAAGATAGGAGAACGTTGTCACGCAGCTGGGTAGCGGTGCACTTCATCACATGAGCATGCCGCGCGCGAGAGAAGCGTGGCGCGTCCGGAAGATTGGAGCCATGCTCTGTGGCACAGCTGAACGAGCTGCACGTGCGCGCATGCTCTGTTAGCAAAGCGGAGCCGTGAGCACTCAGGCACCAGCGCGGGGTGTGGGATGCCACTGGTAAGAAGAGAAGGTAGAGCAGAGTCAAGAGCACAAGGTTACAATGGTTGGTTGCTTCCTGGAGGATGTCCAGCCTCCTTAAAGGCATAGTGCTAGTAACTGAAGAGAAGAGCAATACTAAATTCAAAGTAAGGGTTCTTTAGTTAAATGCTTTGGCCAAAGTATTGTATGCCTGCTACCACGTCAAGGTAAACCCTAATCAGCAGGTCCTACACTACCCGCACGATAGACTAACTTAGTAATAGAAAGAGGAAAGTCCCAGTATTCCATAAAGCCCAAAGGAGGGCAAGTAGAGGTCCAGAGGAGATCCAAGCAGGAACAGCATGCAATGACAGGAACAGGAGGCATCGAGTACTGGAGTAGTACTGTGCATTACCAGGGCAGATAGCAACTGACTGTTATTTAAGGAGCAGCAGCAGCAGCAGCAGCTGTTGGCAATGAGAGTCAGAGTGAGGCTTACTTCCTGCCAGGAGGAAGAGGGCAGGGTTTGCCAGAAAGCAAGATGGCGTCACTTGCCTCAGTATGCTTGAAGTCACTTCCTGTTGGGGAGATAAGGCAGGGGACGGAGAGCAGGCGCGGCCTCTGCGGAAGTAGGGAAGGGTTCAGAACACGAACAAGGATTAGAGAGTCTTGACTCGCACCTGAAGAGTGGCGCACAACGCGACCAGGGCCGGGGCCAAGCTCCGTGGCACACGAAGAACCGCGTGTGCGCTCTGTAAGGAGAGCGGGAATCTGAGATGTGGCAGGTAAGGAGGGAACACGCCCAGGGAGCGTGTTTCCCGATACCTTTCAGTACCCCCCCTCTTCTGGATCGAACTCTGAGCGATCCATACTAGACTGGGGGGAAACAGTCCATAAAAAGTTCTTACCAAGGCGGCAAGCAAAGTAGGGTTTCTGCAGATTCCAAGGAGCGGTCCGCAGAAAGTCCAGGCCACAGTACAGGAACAAGACAATGGCCAGGAACTATGAACAGGAACTACAGTATAGCAAGACTTTAAAAACTGCCAAACCTGGAAACTACGGAAGCAGCATTCCATGGTCTGTAACTCAAGGGCTCCCTCCTGGAGTAGGAGGAAAAACATTTCTGGACTGTTGAAAGGAAAGGAACTCAAGTCTCCCAACGGTAAAGGGGTTCAGGGACGGCAGAGTCCACCTCGGGGGGTCCGTTTGTTTGGGCTGAGCATAATGTAACGCTGGTGCTCCCACGCACAAGCCAAGAAAAGGAGGGGTCCCAGTACCGAGGTTGGGAAGCGCAGGAGACACGAGATAGGAGAAAGTTGTCATGCAGCTGGGGAGCTGTGCACGGGCGCATCCGGATGAGTGGAGCCAGGCTCCGTGGCACAGCTGAGCTAGCTGCACGTGCGAGCATGCTCTGTTAGCAGAGCGGAGGCGCGCGCACTCAGGCACCAGCGCGGAGTGTGGGATGCCACTGGTAAAAAGAGAAGGTAGAGCAGAGTCAAAAGCACAAGGTTGCAATGGTTGGTTGCTTCCTGGAGGACGTCCAGCCTCCTTAAAGGCATAGTGCCAGTAACTGAAGAGAAAAGCAATAATAAATTCAAAGTAAGGGTTCTTTAGTTAAATGCTTTGGCCAAAGTATTGTAAGCCTGCTACCACGTCAAGGTAAACCCTAATCAGCAGGTCCTACACTACCCGCACGATAAACTAACCTTAGTAATAGAAAGAGGAAAGTCCCAGTCTTCCAGAAAAGCCCAAAGGAGGGCAAGTAGATAAAGTCCTTTTGTCAGGATGGAATGTGTAAGAGGTGTTTTCTACCCTCTACTGATGTCAATTTTTGATTAAATAAAGCTTTTTTCTTTTACTAATTGCACTTGGATTGTTTATGGAGAGCAGTGACCGCCCAGACTCTGTTTTTCCTTTTCTGCTTTTACCTTCGCCGGGTTCATGGTGAGCCCCTTGTTAGAGATAATATACCCCAGAAAAGTTGTGGACGCTTGATGGAAGAAGCACTTCTCCAGTTTCGCGTACAGATGATTCTTCCGAAGGCGGAGAAGTACCTGTCTGACATGAGAAACATGCTCCTGTTCAGACTTAGAAAAAATCAATATATCGTCCAAATACACGACAACAAACCGGTTGAGAAGATCCCTGAATACCTCGTTCACGAAGTCCTGGAAGACGGCCGGGGCATTACAGAGTTCAAAGGGCATGACGAGATACTTGTAGTGACCATCATGAGTATTGAAGGCCATCTTCCATTCATCGCCCTGGCAAATCCTTACCAAGTTGTAGGCCCCCTGGAGATCCAATTTAGTAAAGATATTGGCCCCCTGTAGGTGGTCGAAGAGTTCTGGAATCAGCGGCAGAGGATAACGGTTCTTAATGGTAATTTTATAAAGACCCCTATAGTCAATACAGGGTCTTAGCGATCCGCCCTTTTTTCTTTACAAAGAAGAACCCTGCACCGGCTCATGACGAGGATTTATGGATAAAGCCATTTTGCAAATTTTCGTGAATATAGTCTCTCATGGCTTTCATCTCCGGAAGTGACAGAGGATAGGACGCAACCCTAGGGGGTACTGAGCCGGGCAATAAGTCAATCGGACAGTCAAATGGACGATGTGGCGGCAAGACCTCAGACCTGTCTTTGTCAAAAAACATTACAGAATTCAGCATAGATCTCCGGCAGACTTGTCCCTACCTCCTTGGGAGTAGTGGCTCCAAAGATGCTGTTGGAAGAGACTGAACTGTTCCTGAGACAGAGCGGGCTCCATTGGACCAGATTTTTGCCTGCTGTCACGGTAGTGCTGCCCGCAGACCAGACCCATCCCTGTACTGCGGTGGGACGTTAGTAACACGCACCCGCAGCAGAGGAAGCGTGTCCGGAGTGTGGTAGTTTACGTAGACAGGCCAGGAGACTTAGTATGGTATTTGTCACGCTGTGCCCACCCCAAACTAGACGAGACCCTCGGTACTGAGGTGGGAAAAGAGTAAACACCACCGACAGGCACAGGAATCTGATCTGGAGTGTGCGTAGTTGCTCGCGCCGGGTCAGGAGCAGGGAGGGTAGAGGAGTAGTGAATACTTGCCGAGTTAAGAGTAATAGAAGTACGGAATGTTGGAGGTACTAGTCGCTGGGGTCGGTGCTGGAGAAGGTAGAATAGTCGAGGTCCAAGAGCCGAGTTCAGGTTGGAGAGTTACGGAGGGTCAAGGGTAGCCAAGGTCGGGGGTTCCAGAGAAGCGGTGGTCCAAATACACGGGAGATCAAACAAGACAAGGCAGGATATTTAAGAGACAAGAGAGATAAGCACAAGCACAGGAACAGGAAGCTTATGGTCAGCCAATGTGCCAGTGGTACTGCTGAGCCTAAATAGGTGAGACAGCCCAATAGGAGCAAGAGGCGGAACTGGGTCGTGTTCGTGCGGAGCCTTTGATAGGCTATGGTAAGGATGCCAGGTGAGAGTGCTGTCAATGACCTCCAGTCCCACCGGGAACTTCTTGTGAACGAGCGAAATCTAGTTTCTCTCGGCAAAGCTTTGGTCGACAAAATTACCTCTAGAGCCGGAATCTATGGAGGCCACTGTGGACACAAGAAAACCCTCCCCAGAGAGGGTAACCAGGAGCAGAATCCTTGTGAGAGGCCTTATAGCGATAGGGGATAAGGAGAACGTCCCCAACGTAACCCCCCTGGACTGCCCTGGGGTTTTAGAACCCTCCGCCTTCTGTGGGCAATGAAGAGCCTGGTGCCACGGGCTGGCGCAGTACAGACACAGGCCAGTGTCTCGTTAGTCGACAGCTTAAAGCCTCCCAAGTGCATGGGTATGTGGCTCTGGGGGTGAAGAGGTTCTGGTGGATGCTCCTGCGGAGGCGAGACTCCTGGGGCGAAGAGTAGACATTGGGCTCTCTCGGACCCCCTCTCTTGCAGCCGTTGGTTGATGCGAATGCAGATCGCGATCAATTCCTCGAGATCAGTCGGACGCTCCTGCGTGGTGAGTTTGTCCTTCAATGACTCAGAGAGGCCATGCCAGAAGGTGCCCGCCAGGGACTCATCATTCTATCCTGTCTCTGCAGCCACGGTCCGAAACTCGAGGGCATACTTGGCGACCAACTGGGTTCCCTGGGCGACATGGAAAAGGGAGGATGCTTCCATCACCTTGCGTCCGGGCGTGTCGAACACTCTGCGGAACTCCCGAGTGAAGAGTCCGATGTCTTGAGTGAGGTCCGGTCTCACATGTTCCCAGATGGGGGAGGCCCAGGCCAGGGCGTCGTCGGTGAGCAACGGAGTGAAATACGCCACTTGGGATTTAGGAAATGGGAAACGAGAAGGCGTAACCTTGAACTGAATAAAACACTGGTTGAGGAACCCTCGGCAACCGTGCTGGTCCCCTGCATAACGGCGGGGCGTAGGAAGTCGAGGTACAGCCGGCAATGACAGCGGGTCTGCTATGAGTCCAGTCGTGGTAGGAACCAGGGAAGGGACCGCTGTGGTTGGAGCGGGTGCTTGTTCTGTAAGAAGGCGGAGGCTCTCCTGTAACATGAGCATGCGCCGGTCGTTGTGCTCGAGGTATTGTTCAAGTTTGGAAAATATGTTGGCGTGCGTGCTCAAGACTCGCCCCACCTGTGCTCACCACAAACTAGACGGAACCGTGAGGCCGAGGTGGGGATTTGAGAAAACACCAACCCGAAGCCGCAAGGGCGCCTCTTGATTGCAGATTGGTCAGGGTAGCCGAGTCGGGGTTGGAGAAGTTACGGATCGCTGCGGGTACTTAGCCAAGGTCGTTGTTGGAGAGGTACTGTGACGCTCGTGCTGCCCCCAAACCTGACAGGACCCCGGTACTGAGGTGGAATGGAAGGATACCACGCACCCACAGCAGCGGTGGCGTGCCCGGAGTGTGGTATAGCACGAAGCTGGACCGGGGGCAAGAAAGAGGGTTAGTCAGGTACTTGCTGAATCCAGAGTAGAAGAAGGTAGAGTGGTTGTGTCCGTAAGCCAAAGGTCTGGGAGTAGAGACAGCTGCGTAATCGAATGTCCATTTGCCTGGTCCGAGGATTAGAGAAGACAGTGTAGTCGAATGTCCAATTGCCAAGTCTGAGGGGTAGAGAAGACAGCGTAGTCGAATTTCCATTTGCCAAGTATGAGGGGTAGAGAAGACAGCGTAGTCGAATGTCCAATTGCCAAGTCTGAGGGGTAGAGAAGACAGCGTAGTCGAATGTCCGTTTGCCAAGTATGAGGGGTAGAGAAGACAGCGTAGTCGAATGTCCGTTTGCCAAGGTCAAGATCCAGAGGAGGTTTGCAGACAATCCAAGGTCAGGAACTCAGGGGCTGAAAAAACAAGATCTATCCCCCGAGTGCCGTGCACAAGCTGCACGGGTCCTCGCGCGCCCTGTAAGGCAGATGGGCTGGCGCGCGCGACCCGGAAGAAGAGGAGAGGCAGTGTGGAAGATGCCCACGCCAGTGGGGAAATGACGGGGATCCAGGGCAGCCGCGGTGCCTGTTGTGGCAGCAGGTAAAGGAGCGCCGTGGCGGGTCGATCGTGACCCGTGGACCCTTACAGTACCCCCCCCCCCTCGAGGATCGAACTCCGGACGATCTTCCCAAGGTTTGTGGGGGAACTTTTGGTGAAAGCGTCTTAGTAAAGACGGAGTGTGGAGTTCAGGCTGTGAGACCCAAGAGCGTTCCTCAGGGCCATACCCCTTCCAGTGGACCAAGAACTGGACTTTGCCTCTAGAGATATGAGCGTCAATGATGGACCGGACTTCAAATTCTTGTTGTCCTTGTATAGTAACAGGAGGAGGTCTATGTGAGGAGTGGGAGGACTGAGCACTTTGGATGAACGGTCTCAAGAGGAAAACATGGAAGACGGGCGAGATCTTCATGGAGGAAGGAAGGAGAAGACGATATGCCACAGGGTTAAACTGTTGAAGGATAGAAAAGGGACCCAGGGACCTAGGAGATAACTTCAGAGTAGGCGTCTTCAATCTGATATTTTTTGAAGAGAGCCAAACCTTATCTCCAGGTTTATACTTATGTGCCTCCTGACGAAGACGATCTGCCTGTCTCTTCTGCCTCTGGGCCGAATCCCAGAATACCCCTTGAATCCTCTTCCATGATCCCTGAAGAGTGGCAATCATAGAATCAGCAGCAGGAACTCCTGAAGTGGGTGTGGGAATAGGGAGCTGATTAGGATGATATCCATAATTTATAAAGAACAGCGACTCCTGTGTGGATTAATTCCTGAGGGAGTTGATGGCGAATTCTGCCCATGGGACTAATTGTGCCCAATTATCCTTAGTCAGAAGAAAAACATCGTAAATATTGTTCCAGGGATTGATTCATGCACTTGGTTTGGCCATTGGTTTGAGGGTGATACCCAGACGAAAAAAGAAGGGAAATACCTAGACTCTGAGAAAAAGCGTGCCAACATTTCGAGACAAATTGAGTACCACGATCAGAAACAATAGAAAGTGGAATACCATGGATACGAAAAATCTCTTTCAAAAAAATATCAGCCAGTGTGGCAGATTATGGTAACCCCTTGAGGTGAATAAAATGGACCTGCTTGGAAAACCTGTCAATAAGCTACCTATCATACTTCTGACAAAGAAAGGAGTGAACACGGCAGTCCGCCACCTAAAGCACTTCTAGTCTTTGAAACCCTTAAAAGGACATTCTCCACCGCCCCCATCCTACGCCACCCAGATCTCAGACTTCCCTTTACCCTAGAGGCTGACGCTTCGGATATCGGTGCTGGCGCCATCCTTTATCAAAGGCAATCCCCACAGGATAAGCTCCATCCCTGTGGTTTTTTCTCAAAAAAAAATTCTCCAGCACAACAAAATTATGATGTCGGCAATAGAGAACTGGCCTTTAAACTCACCCTACAGGAATGGAGACATCTCTTGGTAGGTACTGAAAACCCCATTTCAATCCTTACCGACCATAAAAACCTGTTGTATATAGAGAACGCACGCCGTCTAGGCTCCGG
Organism: Ascaphus truei; assembly: GCF_040206685.1. Lineage (NCBI taxonomy): Eukaryota > Metazoa > Chordata > Amphibia > Anura > Ascaphidae > Ascaphus > Ascaphus truei. Next base: position 2,317,663 of record NW_027456730.1, on the reverse strand, counting down.
TGGTCTCTTTTCTTTTCTAGGTTCAATTATTTGATCTTTTTCATCCCCTGATCGAAGAATCAAAAAGTGGATGCGCTCTCACAGCAATTCATGGTCGAAGACAAATCCCAGGAGGTTCCAGAGACGATTCTACCCTCCAAATACGTCATTTCGGCCAACTCTTTCAATGTCTTGAATAAGGTTCTGGCAGCACAGGCTAATCTTTCCAGAGATCTCAAGGTGTCGGAGGGTCGTTTGTATGCTGCTCCACGCTTCCAAAGGAAGATACTAGAGTGGGGTCATTCATCCAAGTCCGCCGGTCATCCTGGTATCAAGAAGACTTCCGACCTCATCAGCGAACCTTTTGGTGGCCCAGGATGCTGAGAGATACGGAAGAGTTTGTCAAATCCTGCCCAACTTGTGCCCAGGTCAAGACGACTCGCAGAAAACCGACAGGTCTTTTACAGCCATTACCCATTCCGGAACGCCCATGGAGCCACCTGTCAATGGATTTTATTGGAGAACTTTCCACTTCTAGAGGGATGAACACTATCCTGGTGGTCGTGGATAGGTTTTCCCAGCAGGCCCATTTTATTCCCTCAAAGGGTTACCCAATTCTGCCACCTTGGCAGACGTCTTCGTCAAAGAGATTTTTCGCCTCCACGGGGTCCCACTGAACATTGTTTCCGACCGCGGCTCACAGTTTATCTGTAAGTTCTGGCGAGCCTTTGCCCATAGGATGGACATCACCCTTCACTTTTCTTCAGGGTACCACACTCAAACAAAAGGGCAGACCGAGAGAACAAACAAAACACTGAAGCAATACCTGCGCTGCTTTGTCTCCAATAGTCAGGATAATTGAGTGGACCTCCTCCCTTGGGCAGAGTTTGCACACAACTCCACACAGGAATTTCTGTTTTTTGTAAATTACGGCTTCCATCCAGTATGACTTCCGATTTCTTCAATCCCATCCGGGATCCCGGCAACAAACGACCATATTAAAATCCTACCGGAATCTTGCAGGAAGATCCAAAAGGTACTGGCAGAGGCGATTCGCAGACAAAAGGCACAAGTGGACCGTCACCGCTGAGAGGTGCCTGATTATAAGACAGGAGAATCTGAAAAAAACGGTTTATAAGGAACTCCTGGTGGAGGCCTCTCCTATCGGCCTCTCCTGCGCCATATCCATCGCCACAGGGCTCCAAGAACGTTCCTCCCTCTCTGTCTTGGCCCCTCAGATGCATTCACATGGGCTCTTCTGCAAAGCCTGGGGAAGCAGCACTTGAGTCCAGATCTCACGGTCTCTTCCTCTGCGTCTTCCTCTTCCTCGGCTTCTTCCTCTTCCTCGGCTTCTTCCTCTTCCTCGGCTCCCTCCTCCTCCTCTTCTTGCTCCTCTTCCACCGCTTCTTCCTCCTCGGCTTTCTCTTCAGCTTCCTCCTCCGCTTCCTTCTCCGCTTCCCCCTCCTCGTCCTCCTCCTCCACCGCTTCTTGCTCCTCTTCCTCCGCTTCTTCCTCCTCTTCTGCCACTTTGTCGTTCTCGCACTCCTCTTCATCCTCACGCACCATAGATGGTATATAGTGCACTATGGAGCTGGAGCCGGAGCTGCCGCAGTCCCACGCTGATAGGCTGAACGGCTCCAAAGCCTTGTGATCCCCGACCTGCAGAAGACATAACGTGTGTGTAACCAGGACAGTGATGCTCTGTATCACAAGAGCTCCTCTGCCACTAATACCCCCTCCGCCTCCCCAGAACCCTGTTATACCCCACTCCCAAGGCCCACAACCCTATTATCCTCCCAAGACCAATACCCCATTATACCCACCTCCCCAGACCCAGTACCCTGTTATACCCCCCTCCCCAGGCCCAGTTCCCCGTTATACCCCCTGTGGCGAGAATGGGGTTAATCAGGCCATTAATAAAGGTATTATGCCCGGCTGATTAACCCCAACTCTGGGTTAAAAGTATCTGCATTACCCTGATGTATTTGCTCCTGTCCCAGCCTTCTTACCCCCAGTTTGCAGCCTATTTCCTGCCTGTCATAATAGAATTACATACAAAGTGTGCTATAAGGTTTTCAGGCACAAGATGGCGTTGTGAGCGCCGAAGCTAGCGCTGATTGAAGAAGTGTGGCTGTATACGGGTGGTCTGTTTGAAGCATAGGTATCCTTTTTCAAACACGCAAGTTCAATTGAATAAGTGGCTTGCGGTTAGATTTGAAGTGGTTTTTCGACAGAATGCATCCGTACCTTGTTAGCTCACATAACATGAAAGGAGGAAAGCCTATTGCCGTGGGAATTCGGTCAATTGACGTGAGAACTAGGTGAACTTGGTATCTCACAAGAAAGCCTTTCAATTAAGTGGGCTAACTCTCGAACGGAGACTGCTTCCCCTTTATACCCCTATCCCCAGGCCCAGCAGTACCCCTTATACCCTCTGCCCCAGTGATAATGAAATGTAAAACCGTGAGTAACGTCAGGCCCTGTACCCAGGTGTTAAGCAGCCCAGGTCCAGTACCCAGTTATACCCACCTCCCCAGACCCCTACCCTGAAGAAGTAGCACTTTCTAGCTACGAAACACGTAGGATTAACATATGCTGTATTAGTAGCCTTTTTAAGGTATTTTATTTGTATATGTATCCATGCATTTGCTGCCACCTTTCCGAGATGCCGCTCGGGTGTCTGTACTGCTAGTAACGCCCCCCCCATGTGACGTAATTGTGTTCCTGGGTGTATCGCAATCAATTTTTCTCTACACGAATGGAGTAGTACAACGTTATATATGTGCTGTAGAGACTGATTCACATTGACCACACACATACAGTAATGTGTCTGCCACAGCCGAGGATTTTTACATCAGCCCAACATATGGTGACCGAATACTGATGACAACAAGGAGGTGCTTCCCCCATGAGACTCCCAACCGATTTGGATGTCTTGTGTAAGCTGCCATTACCTTGAGAGGCCCAGACGCTATCTGGAGATCGTAGAGGAATACTTACCAGAGGGACCCTCATCCATCACCCATTCTGATGCCAGCTGTGTGGTAACTTCGTGTATTGTACACGTAAATGCGATTGATCTATAATTTTTATGTACTGTACGCAGAATACTTACCCTCTTTTTTTACACTAAAATGTTTTGATATACTTCACTATTTGCGTTTTGCGCTGTTTTTTGTCTTTTTTACACCATACACTTGCCCGGTACCCCGTGATACACCCCTCTCCTTGTTCAGTACCCCGTTATACTCAGTCCCAGTATCCAGTTATACCTCCTCTTTGTCAGCCTCCTCCTCATCTTCTTTATCCTCCCACACTATTGATGGCATATAGTGCCCTAAGGAGCTGGAACTGGAGCTCTCAGGGTACCACGCTGACAGGCCAAACGGCTCCACCTCCGTGTGCTCCCCGACCTGCAGGAGACATAACGTCTGTGTAACCAGGACAGTGATACTCTGTATCGCAAGAGCTCGTTGCCATTTATTCCCCACTCCTCAGGCCCAGTACCCATTATACCCCCCTCCCCAGGCCCAGTACCCCTTTATACCCCCAGGCCCAGAAACCTGTTATACCCCCAAGCCCTGGCCCAATACCCCGTTATACCCCCAGGCCAAGTTCCCCATTATACCCCCCAGACCCAGTAGCCCGTTATCCCCCCCTCCCCAGGCCCAGTACCCCATGCTACCACCCTCCCCAGGCCCAGTACCCCGTTATAAATGAGGCCCAGTACCCCGTTATATCCCCCTTCCCCAGGCCCAGTACCCCGTTATACCCACCTCCCCAGGCCCAGTACCATTTAAACCCACCTCCCCAGGCCCAGCACACCTTTATACCCCCTCCCAGGACCAGTACCCTGTTATACCCCCTCCCCAAACCCAGTACCCCATTATACCCCCCTCCCCAAACCCAGTACCCCATTATACCCCCCTCCCCAGGCCCAGTACTCCATTATACCCCCTCCCCATGCCAAGTACCCCGTTATACCATAACGTACTATTCCATAAATAGTGTCCTGTACAACAGCTAAAAGTACTGTATGTGCAGCTGATTCACAGCTCAGTGATTCCCATTCACCTGTAAAGTGCTACTTCCACCTTCCTGTCGAGGGGTATTCTCCGCCCATGCCTGTGATACAGAGGATAGTAATGTGAGCACATGTATTCCTCACTCATAAGCATGTCCTTGCACTGTATGGGAGGTTTGACAGTTAAACCAATTGTCCACAGCACTCAAACAGCAACAATCTTCAACGCAAAGTTGCTTCGCAATGTTAGCAACTTTTCGGAGTAATAGACCCCTTTCCATGTCACACTAATGGACAGTGGTACTTCCCTTTAATAAATCCTATCTAAGGAACCTGAATGGTCCATTTGACTCTCCCTTGCAGTCACATATAGGGGCCTATGCTAGTAGCCTTCATAAAGCAACTTGCTGGTTCTATTACGCTTAGGCAGAACCGCGTTCATTTGAGGTCCGGGACCCCCTGCTTCCTGAGATACAGGCCCTGTTATAGGGTGCATGTATCTCCTATGCATTTAAATGTCTCGTGCCACATGACCGTGGGATTTAAATGCATAGGAGATACTGGCATCCCATAACGGGGCCTGTATCTCAGGCAGCATGTCAACGCGGACCTCAAGTCAACGCGGTTCTGCTCCGGAGACCTGCTCATGCACACTAGTATTAAATTTTTTATTAAAACAGCTTCATAAGGATTGTTTGTGTGAGCGCTCTAGCGCTAGGATTTTATCCGTGAGTTCCTTCTGGGCTCTCTGTTTAAGTTTCCTCTTGTAGGAGGCTATTGATATAAGTTCCCCTCTGATGGTGGCTTTGTGGGCCTCCCACAGAGTTGCTGCTGAGGGCACTGAACCTTTGTTTATTTGGAAGAAGGTTATCAGTTTTTGTTTCACTGTTTTGACTACTAGTGGATCGTTGAGAAGCGAGTCGTCGAGTTTCCAATTATATGTTAAGGACTTGACGAAAGGTAGAGAGAGGGTGAGTACGATAGGGGCATGGTCAGACCACGTTATTGGGCCTATTTCGGAGTGGGAGGATGCCTGGAGTACATTATTGGTGCCCAGAAAATAGTCGATCCTCGAGTAAGACTGATGGGGGTTGAGTAGAAAGAGTAGTCTCGCTGACCCACGTGCTGGGCTCGCCAGATATCTGTCAGAGAGTACTCCCCGAGGATATCTTGGAATTTTTGGGCTTTTGTCTGTAGTTGGATGGAATATGGGGCAGTAGTTTGGCCTGATCTGTCATGGGCTGGGTTAAGTACCATATTTACGTCTCCGACTAGGAGAAGGGATGAGAGCGTCGGTTGGTCGAGGGTGCTAAGGAGGTTCTGTAGGAATTGGGTTTGGTTGGCGTTTGGGGCGTAAATATTTAGGATGGCTAAGGGGGAGCCTGAGAGCGTACCTTGGAGGAGTATGTACCGTCCCTCGGGGTCTTTAGTTACCATCGTCAGGGCAAATGGTATATTGTTTTTAATCAGGACGGCCACCCCTCTTTTCTTGCTGGGGGAGGAAGCGAAAAACGCTTGGGGGTACACGTGTTTAAATGTGTTTGGCGGGTCTGCGTTGTTATAATGGGTTTCTTGGATGCAAATTATATCCCCTTTAGTTTTTTTAAATTCTTGAAGGGCTAGTTTGCGTTTGCGAACCGAATTAAGGCCTTTGACATTCAGGGAAATAATTTTGATCGACGCCATCAGTGTGGAGGGGGGGGGTCTCGGGGATAAGCCCCTGTCCCTGAATTATTCCCATGTCAGGGTTGGTTCGTGCGTCGGGTTGAGTATGTGGGGGGTAGTCCTTGGTGGTCCCACAAGGGATATTGGGGGGAGGTCGACGGGGGGAGGGTGGGGTGGTGGGGGAGAGGTGGGGGGGGGGGGAGGACACAGGAGGACAAGAAAGAGAATGGGCTGTCTTGGAGCCCGAAAAAGGTTCCTCTTGACATTTTGATGTCAAGGGGATGGGGTGTAAAAAAAAAACCCCTGGGAGAACTTTCGGGGCGTCACTCACGGACCGTAGCCAGAAAGAAGGGTCCAGCACCCCCACCCCATTGCTTATGGGGGGGGGTCCCTAGTAAGGAAGGGCACCTCTGGCTTATGGAGGCCTTACTCTCCTTTGGTTTGGGCCATAGATAATCTTTTACATCCTTAGTAAACATTGTTTTCTTCCCTTATGTTAAGTCCTTGTTTGTGTGTTCTTTGTGAATTCCAGGGGGGGTGGGGGGGGGAGGGGGGAGGAAGGGGGGGGGGAGGGGAGGGGGGGGCGGGGGGTGTTGGGGAGGGGTGGGGGGAGGGTTGGGGGGGGTGGATGGGGGGGGCGAGGGGGGGGCTAGGGAGGGGGGGAGAGGGGGGGGTTGGGGGGAGGGAGGGGTGGGGGGGGGGGTAGGGGTGGGGGGGGGAGGGGTGGGGGGGAGGGGTGGGGGGGGGAGGGGTGGGGGAGGGGTGGGGGGGAGGGGGGGGGTGAGGGAGAGGGGGGAGGGGATAGGGGGGGGAGAGGGGATAGGGGGGGGGAGGGGATAGGGGGGGGGCGGGGGGCATCTGGTGAGGTAGGGGGGGAGGGGGAGGGGGGTATCTGGGAGTAGGGTGGGGGAGGGAGGGGGGGGGGGCGTGCGGAGTACACATAGGTAGCATATAGGTTAAACCTTGCTCTCGGGGGGAGTCCCAGTCTATGGCTGAGGCTTCCCTTGTGCTCTGCTATTGTCAAATTGCTACATTGGAACACCTTTTAACATTGGTTTATAACAGTGTAGGCTCCCCTGGGGGGGACAAAGAGGAGAAAAAAAAAAAAAAGGGGGGGGGGACAAGGGGGGGGGCTAGCATATAGTATACACATAGTTAGCAGGGGGTTAAAACCTTGTTCTCGGGGGGAGTTCTCATCATAAGCCTAGGTTTCCCTTGTGTTTTGCTGTTATCAACTGCTCATTGGGATGCGTTCAAACATTGGTATATAGCACTACAGTTTGGCATAACATAGAGCGTTTAATCCTTATCAAAAAAGGTGTTCAGAACACTCGAGAAAGCGAGATCCGACCTAAAAGTGCTGCAACTTGACGAGGTAGAGAGAGCCCTGAAATGGACCAAACAGCGGTTCTACGATAGGGGCAACAAAGCGGACAAACTTCTGGCCTCCAAATTAAGAGGCTTGAAGACAAAGACCCAGATCACAAAGATCAGGACTAAAAGCGGCCTAGTCTCCTATAACGAGAAGGACATCGCGAATGAGTTCGCACAGTTCTACACAGATCTTTACAATCTCCACCCAACTAGCATGCCAAAAGATATCGCCAAAAATACATCCGACTATCTAACCAAATGCAACCTCCCATCCCTCACTCAGGAAGAACTCGAGTTCTTAAACAAGAAAATAACTCTAGAGGAACTAAAAAAAGCGATATCCTCACTTAAATTAGCTAAAACACCCGGACCCGACGGATTTTCCAACGGGTACTATAAAAAATTTGTAGGCCCCCTGTCCCCCCACCTCCTAGAAATGTACAACTCCTTTATGCAAGACCAACAGATCCCAGACACTATGTCGGCAGCCAATCTGGCTATTATACATAAAGAGGGCAGAGACCCCCTTCAATGCGGCAGCTACCGCCCAATATCCCTCCTAAACTCTGACCTCAAACTTTTCAGCAAAATCCTAGCAAACAGGCTGAATCCTATTCTCCCAAGGCTAATTCATATAGACCAGGTGGGATTTGTGTCAGGAAGACAGGCCTCTGACAACACCCGCAAAATTATTGATATTATAGACCACGTGCACCTCAAACAATCCCAGGCCCTGATACTAAGTCTCGACGCGGAGAAGGCCTTTGACCGCATCAGATGGTCCTATCTAGACCAAACGATGCGCCAATTCGGCTTCTCCGGACCATTTCTTGCCGGCGTCCGGGCCCTCTATACTAATCCAACAGCCCTACTAAAACTCCCAGGAGGCCGCTCCAACCCAATAAAAATACAAAACGGCACCAGACAAGGTTGCCCCCTCTCCCCTTTACTCTTCGCCCTATCCATAGAGCCCCTGGCCGCCCGAATTCGAACTGAACCCACTATTAAAGGTATCCCAATCGGAGACAGGGAATACAAAATATCCCTGTTCGCCGATGACATAATTCTCACTCTGTCAGACCCCCTCACCTCCCTCCCAAACCTAGAAATACTCCTCGACGAATTTGGCCAACTATCAGACTATAAAGTCAATACTGACAAGTCGGAGGCGCTTAGCATCTCCCTCCCGAACCCCGTATGGTCAGCCCTACAGTACAACAGAAATTTAAATATAAATGGAACACCTCCCACATCAAATACCTCGGAATCAAAATAGCAAGTTCATATAACTCGCTGTATCAAATTAACTACCCCCCCCCTCTTCCGCCAGATCTTAAAAGATCTTGAGACCTGGCTATCCCACCAGATCTCCTGGTTCGGAAGGATAGTATCCACCAAAATGAACATCCTACCCCGCTTGCTCTACTTCTTTCAGACCCTCCCCGTCCCTGTCCCACTAGCAGAACTGAGGAATATTCAGGCCCATATCCTAAGATTTATATGGCAACAACGTTGAGCCTTGGGTCCCACGATCGGTCCTATTAGCCTCAAGGTCGAGAGGGGGTCTGGGGGCTCCGGACATACTCCGATACTACCTTTCGGCCCAACTGAGGCAGGCGGTAGTATGGAACAGTTCCCCCGCCACCAATTGTTGGCTGGAGATCGAGACACACCACGCCTTCCCGAACCCCCTTCCGACCCTACTGTGGTCCCCAGCTCTCAAAAACAGGAAATCGCTGAGACTTGGTCTCGGGGCAATGAGATGCACGAGGTCGACATGGTTAAAAATCAAAGGGAAATATGGCCTAGCTTCAACCCCCTCTCAACTGACCCCCTTATTCGGGAACCCGGACTTCCCACCCGGATGCGCCCGATCCCAATTCAGCCAATTTCAAGGCTTAAACATCAGAGTGGTTGCGGATTTGCTGGAAAAAGACGAGGCCATGTCCCTCCCGGAATTAAGAACCACATTCACGTCCCCCAACTTGCCCATTTTCCAATACCTCCAGATCCGACATTTCCTAAGAACCCAGTCCCCTACCCTCAAGTTCCCGCCGCGTTCTAGATTCGAGACCCTCTGCCTCAAAGGCGAATACCAAAAGGGCCTCATATCAGAGATTTATAAAACGCTCGAAGCATCTCAGCCCCCCCCTAACCACCTATATATGCAGAAATGGAATGAAGACCTAAACACCAACTTGGACCTTGAGGATTGGGAGGATATTTGGGAAGCAGCCACCAAAACCTCAATTTGTTCCGTCACAAAAGAAAACATCTATAAAATATTATTCCACTGGTACCTGACCCCGAGTAGACTGAGCCAAATCTACCCAGGCACTTCAGACGAATGCTGGAGAGGTTGTGGTCAAAGGGGGGACATGCCCCATATTAGGTGGACATGTCCGGAGATCCAAAGATTCTGGTCCCGGATCCAGGGCCTCCTGACCGAGACCCTGGATATAGAAATACCCCTGGACCCGCTGACCTACGTGCTGGGAAAACCAATCGACGACCTCCCTGCCCCGGCGGCCAGACTCGCGGCGGCAATACTGACAGCTGCGAGATGCTGTGTCGCGGCGGCATGGAAGAAAATTAAAGCCCCCTCCAGAAGAACTGTGATTACAAGAATAGACGGAATTATGAGCATGGAAAAACTGACGGCAATGTTAAAGCAAAAAACCCCACAATTTTACTCTACCTGGGAACCCTGGACAGGACTACCAACCCCCACATAAACCCCCCAGCTACTCCTCCCCCCCCCCCCCTACGGCCGACGAACCCTTTAACCCCCTCCCCCCTCCCCCCCTCTCTTCCCGAAGTCGTTCCCAACTATCCACCTTTCCTTCGTCTCCCCCTCTCTTTTTCACTATTGAAAGAAGGAAAAAGGGTTTATTGTGTGTCATTTACCTCTCCCATGCCATGTATATGTACTGCGCCGTATTTACAAGTTGGCCTGTGAGCCATTGTCGGTATCATGTACCCCTGCGATGTATGACACCAATAAAGGAAAAATATTTATAAAAAAAAAAAAAACAGCTTCATTTCCTTAGTGGCTGGTTGCAAAGGAAATGAAGGGATTCAACCTCAATAGCCTGTTTATTTGGGGCAGAGGGGGTGGATGAAGGGGGTAGTAGTCCCAGGGAGGGTAAATAGGCCTACCTGGAAGGTTGCGGGAGGAGTTAACCTGCGGAACCGCTATGGTAATGAAGGGGTTAACCAGTGCTGCTAGCACCCGCTAGGCCTAAACATCCATCCTTTGGGCAACTACCCCCTTCATCTAATCCCTCTACCCACAATAAACAAAAACACACAACAACCCTACTACCCACCTCCTCTACTCCCAACAACCCCCCCCCCCACAGCCCCCAACACATACAGCACAGTAATGGGCAAAATTACTATTATCGAGATATGGATAATAGTGCATTTGCCCAGTCTAAAACCAAAAATTAGCGTCATGACGTCACGTAGCATCCGGTTGCCATGGCAACACGGTGTCATCTGATGCCGCACAGCCATGTTCACTGCAATTGGAGGGGGAATTGCAGAAGAATAACGGACAATGCCGGAGTTGCCGCCACCACACCATACCGCCACCCGCGATTGACAACCCGTAGCCCGGAGGTAAGGGCCCAAAACCCGGAGTCTCCGGGTCAAACCCGGAGAGATGGCAACCCTGGCTATTATCCATATCTGGATAATAGTTATTTTGCCCATTACTGTCTGTATGTGTTGGGGGGGGGGTTGTTGGGGGTAGAGGATGTGGGTAGCAGGGTTGTTGTGTTTATTTTTCTTAATTGCGGGTAGAGGGATTGGGTGAAGGGGGTAGTAGCCCCAAGGATGGATGTTTAGGTCTACCGGGTGGTATCAGGAGGGGTTAACCCCTTCATTACTTTAGCGATATTAACCGCTAAGGTAATGAAGGGGCTGACTCCACCTACAACCTCCCGCAAGGCCTAAACACCCACCAAGGGCCAAACACCACCTTCACCCACCCCCGCTACCCACAATAAACCTGGCACTGGTAGTTAACCCCTTCATTGTCTTAGCGGTTAGCCGCTAAGGTAATGAAGTTGCCTGTACAGTAAATGCATTTTTCATTAATCTGATTCATGCCGGGGGCCTCCTACGGTGCTGATATTACTGTGTATTAGCTCCCGAGACCCCCGGCATCGATCCGATGAGGAAAAATTCTCACTCTCTCACCGCCGCCTCAGAAACTTCTTGGCAGCTTCACGACAACTTTTTTTGGCGAGAAGATTTTGGGAGTAAATCGCCATTCTAGAGCCTCGATGTGCCTCGGGCTACTAGAATTGCACCAGTTTGAAAACTGGCGATAAGTGGCTTATCGCCGCTCACTTGTTGATTTGTTTTTGACGGCTGAAAAAATTGGCGATTCAACCCACTTATCAACACTTACTGAATTGCTGTAGGCATTTTTGGCCGATAACAGCTAAAAAGCCTCGATAAGTGGGTTATGAAGGCTACTAGCATAGGCCCCATAATCTCCTATAGTCAGTAGCAGCACACCTCCCGGAGGTCACATGGGATCAGGCCTTGAAGGAGTCTATTAATCCGAAGCATTGCCCCCCTATTATAATCACTGATTGCTGTTTGTGTTTCCATAGTTGTATAGTGTTTTCTCCCTGTGTTAGTCCTGCACTCCTCATTATGTTTCTGTACCATTTATTGGTGATTTGCTGTATAATACATCTTTTCTTTGCATCTTTCTCTTCATGTTCTGGCATTTAGGTGGTGGATGTGCACTGCATTTCTGTTGGTATATTTTATGGCTTTCAGCTAACTTATAGCAGGGGTGTGCAAACTGGGGGGCGCTAGGTTTTCCTGATGGGCGGTTACAGAGGCCTCACGCTCTCCCCCAAGGCATTTAAATGAAATGCCGGGGATCGCGTGAGGCCAAAGTAACTCACTTACCGGGATGCAGATGCATGGTGTGACAAGTTGCTATGCAACGTCACGTCACATGACCCGTCACCATGGCAACACGGCGTCACATACCGCTGCGGGGTCTCACGGGATGTCACATGACCTGGCAGCGTCATTTGACACTAGAAAACGAGATAGGGGGACCAGCTACAATAGTTTTCACACCCCTTCCTTATAGTACAGTATACTGCAATTTATTTTAGTGTTCCTTTACCCCGCCTCATCAGTATGCTCCTGTATGCTCTGGGTAATCACACTTGCAGCAGTTAGGCTCATTATAGCTTGTTCTTCTGTGTATAACTTACACTTATAACTATGCTGTGAGTGGTGTACTATAGATTGTGTACTGATAGCTATCGGTGTGCATTTTGGGCACTTGATGATGCATTAAGGTTGTTAGTACAGATTGTATACTGGGTGTGCTGTACTTTGCACCTGTTATCATTGTACAGCTTTATTCTAGATGTGTTGTTTATTAAACTCTTTTCATTTAGAATAATAGTATTTCTTTATTTTGGGGGTCTTAGTTACCCCAGTGAGATTGTTACTGTTTGAGTGCTGTGGACAATTAGTTTAATTCTATATATTGCTGGAGGAATTAGGGATTCCTCATGTACACTGGCACCGATTCACCTCTTTAAGATTCTTTGTTACTTGCCAAGAGGGTAGGGCTGTTTGTTTTTGTATATATATGTTAGGTTTGAGGGTGTTCATCTAAAAATCCGTGGGCCTACACAGATAAACCATTATGATGTAAGTGGGAGAGTGTGTGCGTGTGCGTGTGTATGTATACAGGACCGAAACTCAGTGCTGATATTGTCTCTCATGCTGTGCCAATATATTCTCTCTGTGTGTGTATGCTTTTCAACCGGGGTTCTGCGGCCGCCAGGGGGGGAGACCTTGGATTCTCCCATGCTGTCCCAGACCCAGCGACACCCCCACATAACAGCGACCCGGAGCTCAGGGGCAGCAGCCGCCCGGTCACTGCTATACTTCCTCTTCCTGCCTGCTCCAGTCAGTGCCACTGAATAGAGGGAGAGAGAGGATTGGGAGCGTGCTCTCTCGCAGGGGTCTGTCTGTGTGAGAGTGTGTGTGTGTGTGTGCGTGTGTGTATGTGTAAGTGGGCGAGTGTGGGTGCACGCGCGCAAGGAGGAGAGTGTGAGCGGGATAAGGAGTGTAAGTGGAGAGTGTGTGGGGGAGAAGGAGCATAAGGGGGAGAGTGTGAGGGGGAGAAGGAGCGTAAGGGGAGAAGGAGCGTAAGGGGGAGAAGGAGCGTAAGGGGCAGAAGGAGCGTAAGGGGGAGAAGGAGCGTAAGGGAGAGAGTGTGAGGGGGATAAGGAGTGTAAGGGGGAGAGTGTATGGGGGAGAGGCAGCTTAAGGAGGAAGAGGGGGAGAGTATGAGGGGGAGAAGGTGCGTGAGAAGGAGCGAGAGGGGGAGAAGGAGCGCAAGGGGGAGAATGAGCGTAATGGGGAGAAGGAGCGTAAGGGGGAGAGTGTGAGAGGGATAAGGAACGTAAGGGGGAGAGTGTATGGGGGAAAGGGAGCTTAAGGAGGGAGAGGGCGAGAGTGTGAGAAGGAGCATGAGGGGGAGAAGGAGAGTAAGGGGGAGAAGTAGCGTAAGGGGGAGAGTGTGTGAGGGAGAGGGAGTGTAACGAGGGAGAGTGTGAGGGGAAGAGGGAGCGTAAGGAGTGAAGTGAGGGGGGAGAGAGACGCGGCAACAGACAGGGGGCGAGGGTTGGGGTTTCCCAGTATTTCACATTCACTTGTGAGCACATTCACATGTCTTAGACAGGTCTGCAACCCCTGCCTTTCAACCATTATCACCTAGCATACAGTGATTCCACCGCAGCAAGGGATTCTGGGAAATAACATGCAAATGAGCATATATATATAGAAAAGAGAAGACAGTTGGCACACTACTGACCAGGCAAAAACAGATGCTTATCCCATATGAATAGAACAAAAAGTATATTTACTAGATTGAGGTCCAGAAAAAAAAGAGACAGCACACTGCATTTAGTCTTCAGACAAAAAACTGTATTGAATCACAGGGCACGGCAACCAACGTTTCGGTCACCCAGAGGGACAACCCTGATGAAGGTCCCTCTGGGTGACCGAAACGTTGGTTGCAGTGCCCTGTGATTCAATACAGTTTTTTGTCTGAAGGCTACTGTACATTCAGTGTGCTGTCTCTTTTTTTGCTGGACCCCAATCTGGTAATATATATATATATATATATATATATATATATATATATATATATATATATATATATATATATATATGATAAAGAAAAAGCGCCCAATCCTTGTATAAAATCAGATATAAAAGGTTTAATATTCCATGGACAGACAAATGCACACTCACACTTTGTCAATAACATAAAGGCATGTTATGGGACCACACATAGAAAAAACAACAAAACAGGTAGCGCTAACCGATATGTAATTATTAAAATATGTTGATATATAACACCTTATGTATGGACCAATATTCAAACGTAAGGGGCTGCCTAGTGATACAACAAACTGACCCCCTGGTCAGAACAAGTACATGGAAAGGGAATATGTATCTGAAGGCGCCTGTAAGAACAATGATATATAAAAAGACGCCTGTATGAACATATATATAATATTAAAACTGGTTTAGTTACACACAGTGTGTCGAATCATTTTCTTCAAGTGCACAGTCAGGATCCTAAAGGTTTAAAATGTATCGCAATAGAAAGTATTACTCCACATTGGAGAGGAGGAAATGCTGTGAGCCTGTTGGGGAGGAGAGAATCCTTTTGGATTTACGAATTACGTACCCTATCCCCGCTAGGCCTAAACGTGGACTTCGATTTGAAGGCTTTCCTGGTTGGATAGTCCTGCACTGCATCAATACATCCCACTTACATGGTATCCATTTTTTGCAATTTGTCCACATTTTTTAAGAACCCATTGCTATTGAATATTTGTCAGACAATATTCTATACATACATAATACCAAGCCTATTATAGTGTATGCATTTTCTGTATTTTCTCTTTTAACCATTTATTGTATGTACAACACCAAGTACTCTCACTTTCATTATAGAGAAAACTCACTAATGTCACTTTATTTTCACATCCAGTTTTTTAGTGTTTTTATTTCTTAGTTCATATATTATTCACACATATAGTGTTTATATGCACTGTTTATTTATTTATTTATAGTTAACACACATATTTGCAGTTTGCTTATTACTTTAAGTGGTCACATCATATTAATCCACACACTTAAGTCACCACACTTTATGTCATATCCACATTATTATTATGTTGTTTTGTATTAGGTAGTTATGTATTAGTTATTTGTATGTCTTGTTTGTGATTCAGCTGAGTCCACAGACCGCAGCAGCACAATTAAATATTGACATGAACTATCTCATTGCGCATGTGTCTGAGCACACAATATTGACTAAGAACTACCTCATTTGCCCGTATGCGCATGTGCACAAGTCTGCAGGTGAAAATAATTCAATTAATTACGGACGCTCTATTTAAGGGACCTTCATGGACTTTTATAATCATATACCCCTGAGGAAGAAAGCGGATAGCTTTCGAAACGCGTAGGGTGGCGGATTTAACACTTTTGCATCTCTGTGTTTGGTGATTTCCCTCCACGACATAGAAGAATCAGTGTTTGTTGCTATTCAGATAGTTGGTCGCTTGTGAAAGTGTGTCGAATCTGCTGCTGCTGACCTGGACTAGCTGTACGTCCCCTCCAGTGTGCTGCGTGAGATCATCTGCCCACACGCTGGCTGGCGTGCACACATCCACGGAGACGCCCAGGAGCAGGGAGCAGCTAACATCACCGAGAGGGGATACTCTCTAATATATCCACTACCTGCTTACATCTTCCATCTGGTGAGTGGGCATTGCATCTGAATCCACCGGTGCTGCAGTGTGTCAAAATAATCTTTTATTGTCCATATTATTTTATATGTCTATATGCTATATGAATTGTGTTATTAAATGTTTTTATCCTAATTTTTCACCTATCTGTCCTCTCAGCTGATCTATGTTGTCTTAAGTGTTGTTTGTCTTCTCACCCAACAGTATTATGCTATGTGTTGTGCTTTCTCTTTTTTAAGCACACCCTGAGGAGCCATTTCCTGATTGTCCCAACAGGCTTGGTTTTTATATCCTTTTTATATATCATTGTTCTTACAGGCGCCATCAGATACATATTCCCTTTCCATGTTATGGGACCAGCCCATGTACCAGATGGACGTGAGACTTCACAGCCGTCCTCCGTTTGAATGCGGTTGAAATCACTGCAAATGGATGTTGCTGCTGCTGTAGTCACCGAAAATATCTTTTTCCTTCAAACCGGAACGCCTCTGGTCAGTACGGCCGCCATTAACCTCTCACCAATCAGGGACCAGGGAAATCCTTCACTGACGTCCTCACTCTGGTGTCTGGACTGCTCGACCACCGTAGTTCCTATGCTACGTGACCCGACGCGTTTCATCCGTCTCAGCGGATTTCATCAGGGGATGAACTCCAATTGAATTGAATCATCATAAAGAACATTGGTGTCAGGGAACAGAAATTAGCCAAGTCTTCTTCGGGGATAAAGAACAACCAACTACAGACTTCTGTATACCGGAAACCTACAGACAGAGCCAGCTATTTGAGGGACAACAGCTTCCACCCGACACACACCAAACATGCAACCATCTACAGTCAAGCCATACGCTGCAACCGGATATGCTCCGAAACAGCAGACAGAGACCAGCGGATTAAAGACTTGAGATCAGATTTTATAAACCGTGGATATAACCACAGAATTGTAGACCAGCAAATTCACAAAGCCACCAGAATACCAAGAAGTGATCTCCTTGAATACAAACAGAAGGAGACAACCGACAGGGTACCTTTGGTGGTCACATATAACCCACACCTAGGAGCCCTACGCAAGATCGCCAGGGAACTACAACCCATCCTCCAGGAAGATACAAGACTGCAACAGGTCTTCCCTGAAGCACCCTTATTATCATACAGACAACCTCATAATCTCAAGAATATTATGGTGAGGAGTAAAGTATTCAGCAGTACAACTGAATGCGGGACGAAACCATGCCAGAACCTAAGATGCAAAACCTGCGCAATGCTCTACACAGCAGACACAATACAAATACCACAGCTGCTACTACATAGGTGAGACGGGGCAGGGGCTAAACAAGAGAATGAACCTGCATCGCCACAGCATCACACGCGGAACAAGAGACAGTCCTGTCGGCGAACATTTCTCTGACTCTGGCCATAAGATGAACGATCTGAGGGTTGCCATACTCAAAGGTAATCTTAAAACACCGAAAGAGAGACGGTTGCATGAATACAAATTTATGCAACTGTTCGGGACACTTAACGATGGCCTAAACAGAGATCGAAATTTTATGAGTCATTACTGACACAAGTGAACTCTCTTCCCATGAGTGCTAAAGACCATGTCTGTACATACTGTGCTATATGCATGCACACACAGCTGTCTCTTACACATACCAATACTCCTTGTTTTTCCATCCCTATACACCAATAGAGACCACATAGTATCCACACACACTTTTAGTTATGCTACTATGTCTCACATTTCCACACCTACCCACACCATTTATATTAACTCTCACTCCACACACCCCTTTTGTAAAGCACTGTATACACTGTGGGCTCTCCATTCATTTATATTCACACAGATACACACACACACACACTCTTACATCACTTACTTTCAGGAACCATTTAACACCTCTAGCCATAAATGTCATCCACACCGGGGGAAGGACAAGCACAGATAACATTCCAATAGACACTGTTGTTAAGTATACCATTTGCTTGCTTCATTCATTGTAATATCGCTGGAAGAAGAGATAGTGTATCTCGAAAGCTCGCACAAATAAAAGCATTTTGTTAGCCACAGAACGGTATCATCTATTTATTTTTTGATTATTGAAGCTTGGCTAACACGGTACTGATACCTCTATATATATATATATATATATATATATATATATATATATATATATATATATATAAAACCATCCAGCAGGGCAGCGGAACAGCAAAGAGAGGTAAGTGTACAAAGAATTGTATTGTAACAGACACAAAAATCCAATGTTTCGATCCCACAGAGGATTTTCTTCCTGGGATGCGCCTGTCCCTGCTGTTCCACTGTCCTGCTGGATGGTAACGTACTCTTTACATTATTTATGGGACTAGCACCAGGCTTATTTGGATTACAATGTTGGAGTGCTTGCTGTTTTCCTTACCCATATTATATATATTATATATTTATATTTCCATTTGCTATATGCTTTGCTGTGGAGGGTTTTTGTCACTTTTTTTTACCCACCATAACTTAACTAAGTATATATATATATATATATTTTAAATATATATATATATATATACACACATACAGAAGCACGCGGATGCACAGATACGCACACAATCAAATACACACAGACACACACACAGACATACAGTCATGCAAACAGATACACATACACACACATACTGTACAGAAATATATATATATATACACAAACATACACAGACATACACACAGTAACACATACACACCTACATTTTTAGTATTGTAGCAGTGAGAGACGGAGCAGACACAGACATACAGTGTCACATGAAAACAAACACACAAGATACACTCAAAAGGAATATGAAAAGTGACAGATCTAGTATAACAAGTGACAGACATACGCAGGGTTAATAAGAAAAGAGACAGTCGGATACACACAGAGAAGTGATCATATGGATAACCTGTATCGGTGACATACTTCAGGAGAAGTTCCAATAAAAGCCAGACACACTCCGGGTAACAACGTTTTATTTAAACACCTGAAATCTTGACCCTCTGCCTGCAGTTTGGGAAAGGCAGAGGTTTTGGGATCTGTCTGTGTGGGGTTTGCTGTGACTGGGGAGACCCCTAAATGTTCCTTTGTGTGACCCCTAAATGTTCTCTCTGTGTCTGGGAAGACCCCTAAATGTTCCCCAGTGTCTGTGAAGACCCCTAAATGTTTCCCAGTGTCTGTGAAGACCCCTAAATGTTCCCCAGTGTCTGTGAAGACCCCTAAATGTTCCCCAGTGTTGCTCACTTCAAAATAACCCAGAAAAGTAGCCTTGAGCCCTCGGTGACAGGGCGCTATGCCCAGAGGGACTAGGCTCCCCTTACCTGTGAGTGTGGACTGCGTCCCCCCTGGCCTCTCCCCCCCTCTGGCAGCAGGGCTGACGTGGCAGGGGGAAGGGCCAGGAAGGTTATAAATAGACAGAGGCAGGGGCACGGGGTCAGTCTGCACCCGGGCATGAGATTCCGCCCACTCTGCCCTTTAATGTGAATACTGTTACATATGTTGGTTGTACGTGTTTAAAATAAAAAAAGTAATAAATAAATAACTAGAATTTATACTGAGTTTGTGTTAGTAACTCCCTTAACTTCTCCGACAGCTGTTGAGTTCCCCTTTGGCGCTTAACGTGTTAGAAACACGTGTCACTATTTCTCTGCATTAATTTGCAGGTCATTGGAAGAGTTGCACAGTGACAGCAATTTGTACACTCACCATCTTCACCCGAGCCGGATCCTGGCTGAATACCGCCGGCTCCTCCTTTTCAGCCATTGTTTGCTCCTCCTGGCTGAATTGCGGCTGCGGTCTTATCCCCTCTCTGCCTCCGATCTGTATGAAGGACAATGCTTTTAGAGATATTCTGGGCCCTTCCAACTCCTCCATCGGACCCTTCCTCTCCCTGACCTTGCAGCGCACAGTATTACCTTTTATGATGCCTCTCAGCATACTATGGTAACTCATTCTAAACATACATGTGTCCTTTCTACATGTTACTAAGCTCGTATGACCAGGGCCGCAGACAGGTTTCCTGGGACCCAGGACTAGAGCTTCCACCGGGGCCCCCACCCACGTGTCTGCGACATTGCGAGAACCCCCTCCCCCCGTTTTCTCTTACACTGCCCCCTTCTCCCACACCACCTCGCTCTCACCCCCTTCTTACACTCCCACTGTCACTCTTTCCTTTTCATACCCCCAGGCCCAGTACCCCATTACACCCACCTCCCCAGACCCAGTACCCTGTCATATCCCCAAGCCCAGTTCCCCATTATACCCCTATCCCAAAGCCCAGTACCCCCTTATGCCCCCTGCCCCAGAACCCATGATACCCCCCTCCCCAGGCCCAGTACCCCGTTATACCCCCCTGCCAAGACTTAGTACCCTGTAATACCCCAAAATCCAGTACCCAGTTATACCCACCTCCCCAGATCCAGTACCAGTTATACCCCATACACTGGCCCGGTACCCCGTGATACACCCCTCTCTTGGTTCAGTACCCCGTTATACCCAGTCCCAGTACCCAGTTCTACCTCCTCTTTGTCAGCCTCCTCACACTTCTCATCTTCTTCATCCTCCCACACTATTGAGCTGGAACTGGAGCTCTCAGGGTACCAAGCTGACAGGCCAATCGGCTTCACCTCCGTGCGCTCCCCGACCTGCAGGAGACATAACGTGTGTGTAACCAGGACAGTGATACTCTGTATCGCAAGAGCTCCTGTGACACTTATACCCCACTCATCAGGCCAAGTACCCCGTTATACCCTAGGTCCAGTACCCTGTTATTCCCCCTCCCCATGCCCAGTACCCCATTATAAATGAGGCCCAGTACCCCGTTATACCCCCCTACCCCAGGCCCAGTAAACCGTTATACCCCTTTTCCCAGGCCCAGTACCCCGTAATCCCCCCTCCCCAGGTCCAGTACCCCGTTATACCCCCTCCCCAGGCCAAGTAACCCGTTATACCCCTTTTCCCAGGCCCAGTACCCCGTAATCCCCCCTCCCCAGGTCCAGTACCCCGTTATACCCCCTCCCCAGGCCAAGTACCCTGTTATACCGTAACGTACTATTCTATAAATAGTGTCCTGTACAACAGCTAAAAGTACTATATGTGCGGCTGATTCACAGCTCAGTGATTCCCATTTACCTGTAAAGTGCTACTTCCACCTTCCTGTTGAGGGGTATTCTCCGCCCATGCCTGTGATACAGAGAATAGTAATGTGAGCACATGTATTCCTCACTCATAAGCATGTCCTGGTGCTGTATGGGAGGTTTGACGGTTAAACCAATTGTCCTCACCACTCAAACAGTAACAATCTTTGCAACGCAACGTTGCTTCGTAATGTTAGCAACGTTTCGGAGTAATAGACCCCTTCAAGGCCCGTTTCCATGTCACACTAATGGACAGTGGTACTTCCCTTTAATTAATCCTATCTAAGGAACATGAATGGTCCGTTTGACTCTCCCTTGCAGTCACATATAGGGGCCTATGCTAGTAGCCTTCATAAAGCAACTCGCTTGTTCTATTACGCCGGAGCAGAACCGCGTTCATTTGAGGTCCGGGACCCCCTTCTTCCTGAGATACAGGCCCCGTTATAGGGTGCATGTATCTCCTATGCATTTAAATGTCTCGTGTCACATGACCGTGGGATTTAAATGCATAGGAGATACCGGCACCCCATAACGGGGCCTGTATCTCAGGCAGCAGGGGTTTCCGGAGCTCAAGTCAACGCAGTTCTGCTCCGGAGACCTCCTGCTCACGCTAGTATTACATTTTTTATTAAAACAGCTTCATTTCCTTAGTGGCTAGCCGCTAATGCAATGAAGGAATTCAACCTCAATAGCCGGTTTATTGAGGGCAGAGGGGGTGGATGAAGGGGGTAGTAGCCCCAGGGAGGGTAATTAAGCCTGCCTGGAAGGTTGCGGGAGGAGTTAACTTGCGGAACCGCTATGGTAATGAAGGGGTTAACCAGTGCTGCTAGCACCCGCTAGGCCTAAACATCCATCCTTGGGGGAACTACCCCCTTCATCTAATCCCTCTACCCACAATAAAGAAAAACACACAACAACCCTACTACCCACCTCCTCTACCCCCAACAACCCCCACCCCCACCCTCAACACATACAGCACAGTAATGGGCAAAATTACTATTATCGAGATATGGATAATAGTGCATTTGCCCATTCTGTGTGTAAGTGTGGGAGTGTGTGTGTGCGTGTGTGTATGTGTAAGTGGGCGAGTGTGGGTGCATGCGCGCAAGGAAGAGAGTGTGAGCAGGATAAGGAGTGTAAGGGGAGAGTGTGTGGGGGAGAAGGAGCATAAGGGGGAGAGTCTGAGGGGGAGAAGGAGCGTAAGGGGGAGAGTGTGAGGGGGATAAGGAGTGTAAGGGGGAGAGTGTATGGGGGAGAGGCAGCTTAAGGAGGAAGAGGGGGGAGTATGAGGGGGAGAAGGTGCGTGAGAAGGAGCGAGAGGGGGAGAAGGAGTGCAAGGGGAGAAGGAGCGTAAGGGGGAGAAGGAGCTTAAGGGGGAGAGTGTGAGAGGGAGAAGGAGCGTAAGGGGGATAGTGTGTGGGGGAGAGGGAGCGTAAGGAGGGAGAGGGCGAGAGTGTGAGAAGGAGCGTGAGGGGGAGAGTGTGTGGGGGAGAGGGAGTGTAAGGAGGGAGAGTGTGAGGGGAAGAGGGAGCGTAAGGAGTGAAGTGAGGGGGGAGAGAGACGCGGCGACAGACAGGGGGCGAGGGTTGGGGTTCCCAAGTATTTCAAATTCACTTATGAGCACATTCACATGTCTTAGACAGGTCTGCAACCCCTGCCTTTCAACCATTATCACCTAGCATACAGTGCTTCCACCGCAGCCAGGGATTCTGGGAAATAACATGCAAATGAGCATATATATATAGAAAAGAGAAGACAGTTGGCACACTACTGACCAGGCAAAAACAGATGCTTATCCCATATGAATAGAACAAAAAGTATATTTACTAGATTGGGGTCCAGCAAAAAAAGATACAGCACACTGCATTTAGTCTTCAGACAAAAAACTGTATTGAATCACAGGGCACGTCAACCAACGTTTCGGTCACCCAGAGGGACAACCCTGATGAAGGTCCCTCTGGCTGACCGAAATGTTGGTTGCAGTGCCCTGTGATTCAATACAGTTTTTTGTCTGAAGGCTACATTCAGTGTGCTGTCTCTTTTTTTGCTGGACCCCAATCTGGTAAATATATATATATATATATATATATATATATATATATAAAAGATAAAGAAAAAGCGCCCGATCCTTGTATAAAATCAGATATAAAAGGTTTAATATTCCATGGACAGATAAATGCACACTCACAGTTTGTCAATAAAATAAAGGCATGTTATGGGACCAGCCCATGTACCAGATGGACGTGAGACTTCACAGCCGTCCTCCGTTTGAATGCGGTTGAAATCACTGCAAATGGATGTTGCTGCTGCTGTAGTCACCGAAAATATCTTTTTCCTTCAAACCGGAACGCCTCTGGTCAGTACGGCCGCCATTAACCTCTCACCAATGAGGGACCAGGGAAATCCTTCACTGACATCCTCACTCTGGTGTCTGGACTGCTCGACCACCGTAGTTCCTATGCCACGTGTCCCTACGCGTTTCATCCGTCTCAGCGGATTTCATCAGGGGATGAACTCCAATTGAATTGAATCACCATAAAGAACATTAGTGTCAGGGAACAAAAATTAGCCAAGTCTTCTTCGGGGATAAAGAACAACCAACTACAAACTTCTGTATACCGCAAACCTACAGAGAGAGCCAGCTATTTGAGGGACAACAGCTTCCACCCGACACACACCAAACATGCAACCATCTACAGTCAAGCCATACGCTACAACCGGATACGCTCCGACACAGCAGACAGAGACCAGCGGATTAAAGCCTTGAGATCAGATTTTATAAACCATGGATATAACCACAGCATTGTAGACCAGCAAATTCACAAAGCCACCAGAATACCAAGAAGTGATCTCCTTGAATACAAACAGAAGGAGACAAGCGACAGGGTACCTTTGGTGGTCACATATAACTCACACCTAGGAGCCCTACGCAAGATCGCCAGGGAACTACAACCCATCCTCCAGGAAGATACAAGACTGCAACAGGTCTTCCCTGAAGCAACCTTATTATCATACAGACAACCTCATAATCTCAAGAATATTATGGTGAGGAGTAAAGTATTCAGCAGTACAACTGAATGCGGGATGAAACCATGCCAGGACCCAAGATGCAAAACCTGCGCAATGCTCTACACAGAGGACACAATACAAATACCACACAGGAATCGGGAATACAAAATCAGAGGAAGGTTCACCTGTTCCTGCAGCAATGTCGTGTACCTCATCATGTGCATGAAATGCCCAGGGGGCTGCTACTACATAGGTGAGACGGGGCAGGGGCTAAACAAGAGAATGAACCTGTATCGCCACAGCATCACACGCGGAACAAGAGACAGTCCTGTCGGCGGACATTTCTCTGACTCTGGCCATAAGATGAACGATCTGAGGGTTGCCATACTGAAAGGTAATCTTAAAACACCGAAAAAGAGACGGTTGCATGAATACAAATTTATGCAACTGTTCGGGACACTTAACGATGGCCTAAACAGAGATCGAAATTTTATGAATCATTACTGACACAAGTGAACTCTCTTCCCATGAGTGCTAAAGACCATGTCTGCACATACTGTGCTATATGTATGCACACACAGCTGTCTCTCACACATACTAATACTGCTTGTTTTTCCATCCCTATACACCAATAGAGACCACATAGTATCCACACACACTTTTAGTTATGGTACTATCTCTCACATTTCCACACCTACCCACACCATTTATATTAACTCCCACTCCACACACCACTTTTGTAAAGCACTGTATACACTGTGGGCTCTCCATTCATTTATATTCACACAGATACACACACACACACACTCTTACATCACTTACTTTCAGGAACCATTTAACACCTCTAGCCATAAATGTCATCCACACCGGGGGAAGGACAAGCACAGATAACATTCCAAGAGGCACTGTTTTTAAGTATACCATTTGCTTGCTTCATTCATTGTAACATCGCCGGAAGAAGAGATCAGTGTATCTCGAAAGCTCGCACAAATAAAAGCATTTTGTTAGCCACAGAACGGTATCATCTATTTATTTTTTGATTATTGAAGCTTGGCTAACACGGTACTGATACCTCTATATATATATATATATATAACCATCCAGCAGGGCAGCGGAACAGCAAAGAGAGGCAGCACTCAGAGGTAAGTGTACAAAGAATTGTATTGTAACAGACACAAAAATCCACTTTTTCGATCCCACATAGGATTTTCTTCCTGGGATGCGCCTGTCCCTGCTGTTCCACTGCCCTGCTGGATGGTAACGTACTCTTTACATTATTTATGGGACTAGCACCAGGATTATTTGGATTACAATGTTGGAGTGCTTGCTGTTTTCCTTACCCATATTATATATATATTTATATTTCCATTTGCTATATGCTTTGCTGTGAAGGGTTTTTGTCACTTTTTTTTACCCACCATAACTTAACTAAGTATATATATATATATATATATATATATATATATATATATATATATATATATATTTTTTTTTTTAAATATATATATACACACATACAGAAACACGCGGACGCACAGATACGCACACAATCAAATACACACAGACACACACACAGGCATACAGTCATGCAAACAGATACACATACACACACATACTGTACAGAAATATATATATATATACACACATACACAGACATACACACAGTAACACATACACACCTACATTTTTAGGATTGTAGCAGTGAGAGACGGAGCAGACACAGAGATACAGTGTCACATGAAAACAAACACACAAGATACACTCAAAAGGAATATGAAAAGTGACAGATCTAGTATAACAAGTGACAGACATACGCAGGGTTAATAAGAAAAGAGACAGTCGGATACACACAGAGAAGTGATCATATGGATAACCTGTATCGGTGACAGACTTCAGGAGAAGTTCCAATAAAAGCCAGACAAACACTCCGGGTATCAACGTTTTATTTAAACACCTGAAATCTTGACCCTCCGCCTGCAGTTTGGGAAAGGCAGAGGTTTTGGGATCTGTGTGTGTGGGGTTTACTGTGTCTGGGGAGACCCCTAAATGTTCCTTTGTGTGACCCCTAAATGTTCTCTCTGTGTCTGGGAAGACCCCTAAATGTTCCCCAGTGTCTGTGAAGACCCCTAAATGTTCCCCAGTGTCTGTGAAGACCCCTAAATGTTCCCCAGTGTCGCTCATTTCAAAATAACCCAGAAAAGTAGCCTTGAGCCCTCGGTGACAGGGCGCTATGCCCAGAGGGACTAGGCTCCCCTTACCTGTGAGTGTGGACTGCGTCCCCCCTGGCCACTCCCCCCCTCTGGCAGCAGGGCTGACGTGGCAGGGGGAAGGGTCCGGGAGGTTAGAAATAGACAGAGGCAGGGGCACGGGGTCAGTCTGCACCCGGGCATGAGATTCCCGCCCACTCTGCCCTTTAATGTGAATACTGTTACATATGTTGGTTGTACGTGTTTAAAATAAAAAAAGGAATAAATAAATAACTAGAATTTATACTGAGTTTGTGTTAGTAACTCCCTTAACTTCTCCAACAGCTGCTGAGTTCCCCTTTGGCGCTTAACGTGTTAGAAACACGTGTCACTATTTCTCTGCATTAATTTGCAGGTCATTGGAAGAGTTGCACAGTGACAGCCATTTGTACACTCACCATCTTCGCCCGAGCCGGATCCTGGCTGAATACCGCCGGCTCCTCCTTTTCAGCCATTGTTTGCTCCTCCTGGCTGAATTGCGGCTGCAGTCTTATCCCCTCTCTGCCTCCGATCTGTATGAAGGACAATGCTTTTAGAGATATTCTGGGCCCTTCCAACTCCTCCATCGGACCGTTCCTCCCCCTGACCTTGCAGCGCACAGTATTACCTGCTATGATGCCTCTCAGCATACCATGGTAACTCATTCTGAACATACATGTGTCCTTTCTACATGTTACTCAGCTTCTATGACCAGGGCCGCAGACAGGTTTCCTGGGGCCCAGGACTAGAGCTTCCACCGGGCCCCCCACCGACGTGTTGGCGACATTGCGAGAACCCCCTCCCCCCGTTTTCTCTTACACTGCCCCCTTCTCACACACCACCTCGCTCTCACCCCCCTCTTACACTCCCACTGTCACTCTTTCCTTTTCATACCCCCAGGCCCAGTACCCCATTACACCCACCTCCCCAGACCCAGTACCCTGTCATATCCCCAAGCCCAGTTCCCCATTATACCCCTATCCCAAAGCCCAGTACCCCCTTATACCCCCTGCCCCAGAACCCATGATACCCCCCTCCCCAGGCCCAGTACCCCGTTATACCCCCCTGCCAAGACTCAGTACCCTGTAATACCCCAAAATCCAGTACCCAGTTATACCCACCTCCCCAGATCCAGTACCAGTTATACCCCATACACAGGCCCAGTACCCCGTGATACACCCCTCTCTTGGTTCAGTACCCCGTTATACCCAGTCCCAGTACCCAGTTATACCTCCTCTTTATCAGCCTCCTCACACTTCTCATCTTCTTCATCCTCCCACACTATTGAGCTGGAACTGGAGCTCTCGGGGTACCAAGCTGACAGGCCAAACGGCTTCACCTCCGTGTGCTCCCCGACCTGCAGGAGACATAACGTGTGTGTAACCAGGACAGTGATACTCTGTATCGCAAGAGCTCCTGTGACACTTATACCCCACTCCTCAGGCCAAGTACCCCGTTATACCCCAGGTCCAGTACCCTGTTATTCCCCCTCCCCAGGCCAAGTACCCCATTATAAATGAGGCCCAGTACCCCGTTATACCCCCCTTCCCCAGGCCCAGTAACCCGTTATACCCCATTTCCCAGGCCCAGTACCCCGTAATACCCCCTCCCCAGGTCCAGTACCCCATTATACCCCCTCCCCAGACCAAGTACCCTGTTATACCGTAACGTACTATTCTATAAATAGTGTCATGTACAACAGCTAAAAGTACTATATGTGCGGCTGATTCACAGCTCTGTGATTCCCATTTACCTGTAAAGTGCTACTTCCACGTTCCTGTTGAGGGGTAGTCTCCGCCCATGCCTGTGATACAGAGGATAGTAATGTGAGCACATGTATTCCTCACTCATAAGCATGTCCTGGTGCTGTATGGGAGGTTTGACGGTTAAACCAATTGTTCACAGCACTCAAACAGTACCAATCTTTGCAACGCAACGTTGCTTCGTAATGTTAACAACGTTTCGGAGTAATAGACCCCTTCAAGGCCCGTTTCCATGTCACACTAATGGACAGTGGTACTTCCCTTTAATTAATCCTATCTAAGGAACCTGAATGGTCCGTTTGACTCTCCCTTGCAGTCACATATAGGGGCCTATGCTAGTAGCCTTCATAAAGCAACTCGCTGGTTCTATTACGCCGGATCAGAACCGCGTACATTTGAGGTCCGGGACCCCCTGCTTCCTGAGATACAGGCCCCGTTATAGGGTGCATGTATCACCTATGCATTTAAATGTCTCGTGTCACATGACCATGGGATTTAAATGCATAGGAGATACCGGCACCCCATAATGGGGCCTGTATCTCAGGCAGCAAGGGTTCCCGGAGCTCAAGTCAACGCAGTTCTGCTCCGGAGACCTCCTGCTCACGCACACTAGTATTACATTTTTTATTAAAACAGCTTCATTTCCTTAGTGGCTAGCCGTTAATGCAATGAAGGAATTCAACCTCAATAGCCGGTTTATTGAGGGCAGGGGGGGTGGATGAAGGGGGTAGTAGCCCCAGGGAGGGTAATTAAGCCTGCCTGGAAGGTTGCGGGAGGAGTTAACTTGCGGAACCGCTATGGTAATGAAGGGGTTAACCAGTGCTGCTAGCACCCGGTAGGCCCAAACATCCATCCTTAGGGGAACTACCCCCTTCATCTAATCCCTCTACCCACAATAAAGAAAAACACACAACAACCCTACTACCCACCTCCTCTACCCCCAACAACCCCCCCCCCCACACACACCCTCAACACATACAGCACAGTAATGGGCAAAATTACTATTATCGAGATATGGATAATAGTGCATTAGCCCATTCTGTGTGTTAGTGTGGGAGTGTGTGTGTGTGTGTGAGTGTGTGTGCGTGTGTGTATGTGTAAGTGGGCGAGTGTGGGTGCATGCGCACAAGGAGGAGAGTGTGAGGAGGAAAAGGAGCATGAGGGAGAGAGTGTGTGTGTGAGAAGGAACATAAGGGGAGAGGGTGAAGGGGAGAAGGAGTGTAAGGGGGATAGTGAGGGGGATAAGGAGCGTAAGGGGGAGAGTTTGAGGGAGAGAGTGAGGGGGAGAAGGAGCGTAAGGGGGATAGTGAGGGGGAGAATGAGCGTAAGGGGGAGAGCGTGAGGGTGAGAAGGAGCATAAAGGGGAGAGCGTGAGGGGGAGAAGGAGCGTTAGGGGGAGAGTGCGAGGGGGAGAAGGAGCGTAAGGGAGAGAGTGTGAGGGGGAGAAGGAGCGTAAGGGGGATAGTGTGAGAGGGGGAGTGAGGGATGAGGGAGACAGGGTGACAGACAGGGGGTGAGGGTTGGAGAAGGGGTGTAAGGGGGATAGTGAGGGGGATAAGGAGCGTAAGGGGGAGAGTTTGAGGGAGAGAGTGAGGGGGAGAAGGAGCGTAAGGGGGATAGTGAGGGGGAGAATGAGCGTAAGGGGGAGAGTGTGAGGGGGAGAAGGAGCATAAAGGGGAGAGTGTGAGGGGGAGAAGGTGCGTAAGGGGGAGAGTGTGAGGGGGAGAAGGAGCGTAAGGGAGAGAGTGTGAGGGGGAGAAGGAGCATGAGGGGAGAGCGTGAAGGGATAGTGAGGGGGAGAAGGAGCGTAAGTGGGATAGTGAGGGGGAGAAGGAGCGTTAGGGGGAGAGTGCGAGGGGGAGAAGGAGCGTAAGGGAGAGAGTGTGAGGGGGAGAAGGAGCGTAAGGGGGATAGTGTGAGAGGGGGAGTGAGGGATGAGGGAGACAGGGTGACAGACAGGGGGTGAGGGTTGGAGAAGGAGTGTAAGGGGGATAGTGAGGGGGATAAGGAGTGTAAGGGGGAGAGTTTGAGGGAGAGAGTGAGGGGGAGAAGGAGCGTAAGGGGGATAGTGAGGGGGAGAATGAGCGTAAGGGGGAGAGTGTGAGGGGGAGAAGGAGCATAAAGGGGAGAGTGTGAGGGGGAGAAGGTGCGTAAGGGGGAGAGTGTGAGGGGGAGAAGGAGCGTAAGGGAGAGAGTGTGAGGGGGAGAAGGAGCGTAAGGGGGAGAGTGTGAGGGAGAGAAGGATCAAAAAGGGGAGAGTGCGAGGGGGAGAAGGAGCGTAAGGGGAGAGTATGAGGGGGAGAATGAGCGTAAGGGGGAGAGCGTAAGGGTGAGAAGGAGCATAAAGGGGAGAGCGTGAGGGGGAGAAGGAGCGTTAGGGGGAGAGTGCGAGGGGGAGAAGGAGCGTAAGGGAGAGAGTGTGAGGGGGAGAAGGAGCGTAAGGGGGAGAGTGTGAGGGGGAGAATGAGCGTAAGGGGGAGAGCGTGAGGGTGAGAAGGAGCATAAAGGGGAGAGCGTGAGGGGGAGAAGGAGCGTTAGGGGGAGAGTGCGAGGGGGAGAAGGAGCGTAAGGGAGAGAGTGTGAGGGGGAGAAGGAGCGTAAGGGGGATAGTGTGAGTGAGGGATGAGGGAGACAGGGTGACAGACAGGGGGTGAGGGTTGGAGTTCCCCAGAATTTAAAAATCATATTCTGGGGTTTCCTAACCATAAAAAAGTTGAAAACCACTGATATATATGTGTGTGTGTGTGTGTGTGTGTGTGTGTGTGTGTGTGTGTGTGTGTGTGTGTGTGTGTGTGTGTGTGTGTGTGTGTGTGTGTGTGTGTGTGTGTGTGTGTGTGTGTGTGTGTGTGTGTGTGTGTGTGTGTGTGTGTGTGTGTGTGTGTGATGGATAGATAGACGTGAGCACACTTATTCACACGGCATTCAGCATCCTTGTACAATATGCGTAATGATCCTTTTTCTCTCCGCGATGTGAGTTCTTCTTCTTGATGTATGTCCTTATTGCTTCGTGGTTCAGTGTTTCCACTCCAGGAGGATTTCCTCTCATATAGACAAAAGAGAGGATATGGTTAAGGCATATGTGTATAGAGGCGTCAATGGGGGGGGAGGATAGGGTATTGATAAACCACTAAAATAGATTCGTATGATCTAACACTCACACGGGCCAATGTGAGTGTGGTCCTATCTTGGTGTCTTGTTCCTGCCCTTTTAGGGATATTACCCAATTGGTAGCAGGTGGTGATGAAGGGGTGGGGACAATGATAAAAGATATAATATCACAATACTCACACGGGCCAGTGTGAGTACACACTCCTAGCGGTTTCTTTATACTTCTATTCCTGGTGTGACTGACGCTGAAGATAGCTGGTAACATAAACAAATGACACTATGGTCTGGAGGCTAAAAACTAATTTTAATAAAAAACAAAAAAATAATATAAAAACAGAAACCAAAGGCTTCTGTGGGGAAGTAAAAGCAAAGGGGGGCAGTGCGGTGTTAACTTGCAGCCCTCGGAGGCATAATCAATATCTTCCATGCCATTTTTGCATGCTACCAACCTTTATTAGGTTGGAACTCACACCCGGTCACAACAAGGGAATCATTAGAGACTTTGAAAAAACGCGCAGCAGGCATAAGACTGCGCGCGCACCTTCAGCCCTTCAAAATCAAGGAACTTTATTGAGACTCAATCATGGACACCAAAAAGGCCATTATATGGGTGTACGGCAGCATTGCCTATGCCAGGTTGCACACGCTACCTTTCAATGCTGAAAACTTTATTAGAAGACTAAATTTCACACACGCGCGAGCCAACAGAGGATGGGATGCGCGCGCAACTTTTAAAGATGGCGACGTCCCGTCGCAGCAGAGAAACGGTAATGAGACCGCACCGCGATCAGGATTGGCTGATCCATGTATAAAAGACACGGGGAACAGCCGGTCCTTATCTACAGAGCCTGAGGAAGTCCAATTCCGGACGAAACGCGTTGCTCTTTTTTCATCTGGGACACTTCACAGCACACCACAGAGGAGGCAGAGGTGCAGTTGTAGCTCCCCATCCGGACGCGGAAGGCGAGATCCCCTACCACTATACACCGCACTGCCCCCCTTTGCTTTTACTTCCCCACAGAAGCCTTTGGTTTCTGTTTTTATATTATTTTTTTGTTTTTTATTAAAATTAGTTTTTAGCCTCCAGACCATAGTGTCATTTGTTTATGTTACCAGCTATCTTCAGCGTCAGTCACACCAGGAATAGAAGTATAAAGAAACCGCTAGGAGTGTGTACTCACACTGGCCCGTGTGAGTATTGTGATATTATATCTTTTATCATTGTCCCCACCCCTTCATCACCACCTGCTACCAATTGGGTAATATCCCTAAAAGGGCAGGAACAAGACACCAAGATAGGACCACACTCACATTGGCCCGTGTGAGTGTTAGATCATACGAATCTATTTTAGTGGTTTATCAATACCCTATCCCCCCCCCCCATTGACGCCTCTATACACATATGCCTTAACCATATCCTCTCTTTTGTCTATATGAGAGGAAATCCTCCTGGAGTGGAAACACTGAACCACGAAGCAATAAGGACATACATCAAGAAGAAGAACTCACATCGCGGAGAGAAAAAGGATCATTGCAAGAGCACGGGATCCCCAAAGAAACCTTGATGAGACTGAGCTTACACAAGGCCGTGTAAGTTATATATTACAATTTTTTACCTTCTCACCCACATATACACATTTATGTATATTCGCCCTTTCAATTGGTCATCTGCCACCTGAGCTATTACGTTCGCTCAGGGTATAACCGCTCTATTACTAGACTCATTACACTGCCTGTTTTCCACAACTGTGCTCCCCCATCCTTTCTGTATTCATTGCTTACAAGGGTCCTGGATAGATCCTGCTGGGGTTCCGAGTCACAGGAGGACATCACTTGAAAATCACACTCAGGCAGTATCATACTCCGCTTTTTTATATTTCAGCTTATCTGACCTAGCTCTACAGAGATAGCGCCCGGGTACCCCCTCCAACACAATATGCGTAATGTTGGGTATTGTGTGCTATTTTTCAAATATACTGGAAGTAAGTGTATTGTGGCAGACACAAAAATCTGACTTTCGATTCTCTCTCTCTCTCTCTCTCTCTCTCTCTCTTTAGTATACACTGTGTGTGTGATATATATATATATATATATATATATATACATATATATATATATATATACGCACAGATAAACAGATACACACGCACGCATAAATATGCGCACGCACACAGATGCACAGATAAGCGCACACACAAATACACAGACACACACACAGACACACACACAAAAGGAATATGAAAAGTGACAGATCTAGTATAACAAGTGACTGACATACGCAGGGTTAATAAGAAAAGAGACAGTCGGATACACACAGAGAAGTGATCATATGGATAACCTGTATCGGTGACAGACTTCAGGAGAAATGATATGACCCAAATTATTGAGGAACCAACCAGGAGAGAGGCAATACTGGATTTGTTCATATCAAACAATGTAGAAGTAATAACAAATATTCAAGTCCTGGGACATTTGGGTAACAGTGATCATAACATGGTCTCATTTGAAATAAATTATCAAAAAATAGATTTCTTGGGTTCAGCAAAGACCTTAAACTTTGGAAAGGCAGATTTTAATAAACTGAGGTCTAATCTAGTAGTAATACAATGGGGTGATGTTTTTGCAGGGAAAAATGTAGAAGATAAATGGGCAGTCTTTAAAACATTGTTAGAAAAGCACACTTATCAGTGTATACCCTTGGGTAATAAGTATAAAAGAAATAACTCAAAACCAATGTGGCTAAATAAACAGGTAGGGGAGGAAATGGACAAGAAGAGGAAGGCGTTTAGATTCTTTAAGTCAGAAGGGACGGAGACATCGTATCAGGATTATAAGGAATGTAACAAAAATTGCAAAGGGGCAATCAAATTAGCAAAAATGGATAATGAAAAAAGGATTGCAATAGAAAGTAAGGTCAACCCTAAAAAGTTCTTTAAGTACCTTAATAACAAAAAAATGAGAAAAGAAAATATAGGACCCTTTCAGTGTGAGATGGGTAGGCAGATTATTGGAGATAAGGAAAAAACTGAGGAATTAAACAAATTCTTTGCCTCTGTGTTTACCAGGGAAGAATCAAATTCAATAGTAGTGCCGCAGGAGGAAGCCACAACCTCCACATTAATGAGCAATTGGTTAACTGAGGAAGAAGTTCATAAGCGACTTGAAAAAATGATATAAGGCACCTGGCCCCGATGGCATACAGCCAAGAGTTCTCAAGGAGTTATTTATTTATTTATTTTTTATTTATAAAAATATTTTACCAGGAAGTAATACATTGAGAGTTACCTCTCGTTTTCAAGTATGTCCTGGGCACAGAGTAAAACAAAATAATACATGGTTACAAATACAGTTACATAAATGAACAAGGTATACATTATATACAAGACATTGCATGCACAGTTAAAGAAAATATATATTATGAGCGTATGAAACAGTTACAGACCAGATTAAAGTGTGAGACAGCCTTAGATTTGAAAGAATGTAAGCTGGTGGTGGATATGAGAGTCTCTGGTAGGTTGTTCCAGTTTTGGGGTGCACGGAAGGAGAAGGAGGAACGTCCGGATACTTTGTTGAGTCTTGGGACCATGAATAGTCTTTTGGAGTCTGATCTCAGGTGATAGGTACTGCATGTGGTAGGGGTGAGGAGCTTATTCAGGTAGCTGGGTAGCTTGCCCAGAAAGTATTTGAGGGTGAGACAGGAAAGGTGAACTTTGCGCCTAGACTCTAGTGATGACCAATCTAGTTCTTTGAGCATTTCGCAGTGATGTGTGTTGTAGTTGCATTGGAGAACAAAACGACAAATTGAATTGTAGAGGGTGTCAAGTTTGCTAAGGTGGGTTTGAGGAGCCGAGCCATATACTATGTCTCCATAGTCAATAATTGGCATTAGCATCTGCTGTGCAATACGCTTTCTGACCAGGAGACTTAGGGAGGATTTGTTCCTATAAAGTACCCCTAGTTTGGCATAGGTCTTGGTTGTCAGGGTATCAATGTGCATCCCGAATGTTAAGTGGGAGTCAAACCATAAGCCCAGGTATTTAAAATAGTTAAGCTCAGTGATAGCCAAACCATTATATTTAATATTCAAGGACTCCATTTCCACAGGCTCAGTACCACAAGATTGGCGTAAAGCAGATGTGGTGCCTATATTTAAAAAGGGAGCTAGATCACAACCGGGAAATTACAGACCTGTAAGCCTGACTTCAATAGTAGGGAAACTACTTGAAGGTTTAATATGGGATAATATTCAGGAATACCTAATGGAAAACAAAATTATTAGTAATAGTCAGCATGGATTTATGAAGGATAGATCTTGCTGTCATCACTCACAGGTTTTTTACCTCCCACAACGGACACTGACTGAGCTCTATTCCAATTGCCTGATTTTAGGGCTTTCTTGTAAGTTCCCATTGCATCTGTGTGTTCCATGATGTTTGCTCACTAAATCCATTTGTTGTCCTTTCAATCCGTGCAGCAATTCTTTATTGTCCTCTCTCCATGTCCCCATTATAGTTATAGGGTTATCATAATTTCATCACACAGTGTTGCACTATCATCTGTGTGATGCTTTGTCCCTTTATGTTCACCCGGTTTACTGCGCTCCCTGACTTCTCGCCACTGCAACTAGTAAAGGATCAACAAGGAAGATCCATTGAAGGTTGAGCTACAATTGAACACTGGTTGTATATTTTATTTTCTCCTTTTTTCTTTTTATTGTTGCCTCAGAGAAAGTGAGGGGTACAATGGTTTGTACACCAAAAGAAATTCACTTAAATGCACACTACCCAAAATTTAAAATTTAACCTTTAATAGTCAATCCTTAAAACATATATTACCAATTTATAAATGTGATAACGTATAAAAATAAATTAAATAAATAAATAACTAGTGCAACTAGGCAGTCTCTCATGTTTAAATGTTCCAGTATATTCACAAAGCTGGAAGATGGGAGACTGCTAGGATGCAAACAGCCAGAGTGAGCAAAAAAGCCCACTACTTCATTGGTCAGGGTCAGTAGGGTATCAGATAGGGTCAGTATCTAATTGCCGATATCACTGCAAAATAATACCAAGCGATTATTTCAAAGTGGTCACGCATGCGCATTACGTCCAATCCATGCCAATACTAAACTGCCTAAGTGTCAACGCATGCGCTTTGGATTTAACTAGCATCGGTGTGATTCTGACTAAGTGGCCACGCATGCGCTGTAACCTTAATTTATTTATTTATTTCTCCAGCTACCGGCAATGCGCAAGCGTCCCCTGATAGACTCTGGGGAACTAAGGCAATACGCGCATGCGCAGAAATCGTGGGACTGATACGACTTCGAAGAGAAGTAGATCCCTGACTTCTACGCGCCTTGACAAACATATGTAACACCTTTAGAGCCTTTGATGTTAGCATGATGAGAATCAGTGTTTAAGTTTCGCCAGATATGCTGTTTTGTTTCAGTAGGTGCGCCTGCGCTTTTCTGCGCACGCGCAGTAGCGGGACGCTGATTAAGTTACCATGGTAACTATATGCTTTAAATAGCGTCCGCTCTAGCCCCTATGCAAATTTTGTCCCTGAGGAAGCTCCGTAGTAGGAGGGAAACGCGCGTTGGACGCGTGTTGATGATGTCAGCCCCCTTCATGGGGTTGTTTTAATACAGTACTAATCAGCCATTCATTAGATTAGCCATCTATATAAAAATTAGGGCAGTGGCCAGGTGGGACTTGCTGCATTAGTCAAGGTCCTGTTTAAGAGTTCATGCCAATAACCCTCATGATGTTTATTATCTATTAGGCTGATCAATGAAGTAGTGGGCTTTTTTGCTCACTCTGGCTGTTTGCATCCTAGCAGTCTCCCATCTTCCAGCTTTGTGAATATACTGGAACATTTAAACATCAGAGACTGCCTAGTTGCACTAGTTATTTATTTATTTAATTTATTTTTATACGTTATCACATTTATAAATTGGTAATATATGTTTTAAGGATTGACTATTAAAGGTTAAATTTTAAATTTTGGGTAGTGTGCATTTAAGTGAATTTCTTTTGGTGTACAAACCATTGTACCCCTCACTTTCTCTGATTCACTTCAGTTCACAGTTGCACCTATCTTTCATTATCAATTGAATTATTATTATAAAGTTTCTACACATTCAGTATGGTTTAGTTTGATCACTCCCTTACTCCCCCGTTTTCTGTGTATTGTTGCCTCACCCTTATTGTTGGTTCACCAATGTATGTCATTTTTCCCTACCTGGAACCCCCTCAAGAGTGCCTGGTGATTTCCGTGTTCTTTTATCAAACGGGCAATGGATGGAAGGGAAGTAAACATAATTATGCCCCTTTACAAAGCACTAGTAAGACCACACCTTGAATATGGAGTACAATTTTGGGCACCAAATCCTAAGAAAAGACATTATGGAACTAGAGAGAGTTCAGAGAAGAGCCACCAAATTAATAAAGGGGATGGACAATCTAACTTATGAGGAGAGGCTAGCTACAGATGCAGCAACGAGTATTAGAACTCTGCCTGGGTATTTTCTGGGGCAGTCTCACAGTAAATGCCTCAACATTGCCTCAATATTTCTGTGAGATTCTTAATGGCCCATAGGATTAACACAGCAGGGGTCCCTGCAAACTGAATGGGACTGCAGGGACCCCCCTGCTGTGTCAATCCGATGGGCCATTAAGAATTTTACAGAAATGTTGAGGCAATTACTGTGAGACTGCCCCAGAATCTCCAAGGAATTTCTCCGGTATGCGTTCTAATACTGGTGGCTGCATCAGTAAATTAGATTTATTTACATTAGAAAAGAGGCGTCTAAGAGGGGATATGATAACTATATACAGTACAAATATATTCGGGGACAATACAAGGAGCTTTCAAAATAACTATTCATCCCACGGGCAGTACTAAGGACTCAGGGCCATCCCTTAAGGTTGGAGGAAAGGAAATTTCACCAGCAACAAAGGAAAGGGTTCTTTACAGTAAGGGCAGTTAAAATGTGGAATTCATTACCCATGGAGACTGTGATGGCAGATACAATAGATTTGTTCAAAAAAAGGTTGGATATCTTTTTAGATGGGAAAGGTATACAGGGATATACCAAATAAGTATACAGTACATGGGAAGGATGTTGATCCAGGGATTAATCCAATAGCCAATTCTTGGAGTCAGGAAGGAATTAATTTTTCCCCTTAATGGGGTTTTTTGTTTGCCTTCCTCTGGATCAATAAGTAAGTATAGATATAGGATAAAGTATCTGTTGTCTAAATTTAGCATAGGTTGAACTTTATGGACCTACGTCTTTTTTCAACCTCATCTACGATGTAACTATGTAAGTTACAATAAAAGCCAGACAAACACTCCGGGTATCAACGTTTTATTTAAACACCTGAAATCTTGACCCTCCGCCTGCAGTTTGGGAAAGGCAGAGGTTTTGGGATCTGTGTGTGTGGGGTTTACTGTGTCTGGGGAGACCCCAAAATGTTCTGTGTGACCCCTAAATGTTTTCTCTGTGTTTGGGAAGACCCCTAAATGTTCCCCAGTGTCGCTCGCTTCAAAATAACCCAGAAAAGTAGCCTTGAGCCCTCAGTGACAGGGCGCTATGCCCAGAGGGACTAGGCTCCCCTTACCTGTGAGTGTGGACTGCGTCCCCCCTGGCCACTCCCCCCCTCTGGCAGCAGGGCTGACGTGGCAGGGGGAAGGGTCAGGGAGGTTAGAAATAGACAGAGGCAGAGGCACGGGGTCAGTCTGCACCCGGGCATGAGATTCCCGCCCACTCTGCCCTTTAATGTGAATACTGTTAAATATGTTGGTTGTACGTGTTTAAAATAAAAAAAGGAATAAACAAATAACTAGAATTTATACTGACTTTGTGTTAGTAACTCCCTTAACTTCTCCAACAGCTGTTGAGTTCCCCTTTGGCGCTTAACGTGTTAGAAACACGTGTCACTATTTCTCTGCATTAATTTGCAGGTCATTGGAAGAGTTGCACAGTGACAGCAATTTGTACACTCACCATCTTCGCCCGAGCCGGCTCCTGGCTGAATACCGCCGGCTCCTCCTTTTCAGCCATTGTTTGCTCCTCCTGGCTGAATTGCGGCTGCGGTCTTATCCCCTCTCTGCCTCCGATCTGTATGAAGGACAATGCTTTTAGAGATATTCTGGGCCCTTCCAACTCCTCCATCGGACCGTTCCTCCCCCTGACCTTGCAGCGCACAGTATTACCTGCTATGATGCCTCTCAGCATACCATGGTAACTCATTCTGAACATACATGTGTCCTTTCTACATGTTACTAAGCTCGTATGACCAGGGCCGCAGACAGGTTTCCTGGGGCCCAGGACTAGAGCTTCCACCGGGGCCCCCCACTCACGTGTTGGCGACATTGCGAGCACCCTCTCCCCCCATTTTCTCTTACACTGCCCCCTTCTCACACACCACCTCGCTCTCTCATCCCCCTCTTACACTCCCACCTCTGTCTGTCAGTCTCCCCTCCCCTCTTACACCCCTCTGTCTCAAACTCCCCCCTCTGATCCCACACTACATAACCCCCATTCCCAGAACACACACACAATAAGCCCCCTCCCCAAATACACACACATACACAGTAAGCGCCCCTTCCCAAATACACACACAATACGCACCCCCCCCCCCAAATTAACAATGGCACAAATAAATTGGCTTATAATTAAAAATTCGTAGAGCGTTGGATCCCTTTTTTACTGACCCCTCCTCAAATACACACACATACTGTACAGAGTAAGCGCACCTTCCCAAATGCACACAAACACACACACAATAAGCCGCCCTTCCTAAATACACACACATACACAGTAAGTGCCCCTTCCCAAATACACACACATACAGTGGCGGCCGCCTTTATTCTCCTGCGGCCGCCACCGCAATGCGCGGGCAAAGTGCGGGAAGACGCGACTGGTTTCTGTTGCGTGCCGCGCGTCACTGTGGCGCCGGTCACACGTGGCAGGGTTCCCCCTGCATCCCCGAGTTCCCCCGGCATCCCCGAAGGGTGAAAGGTAAGCGGGGTAAGGGGAAGCTGCGCGAAGCAGAGGCGGGCAGAGGCAGGCAGAGGGGAGGGGAAGATGCGAAGATGCGGCTGGCACGCGGCCAAGTTTGGCGCCAGCCGAAAAAAGCCCCGGAAAATTACGGGCATTTGTTAGATTAAAGATGGCCGCAGCAGTACACAATAAGCGCCCCTTCCCAAATACACATACACAATAAGCCCCCTCCCCAAATACACACACATACACAGTAAGTACCCTTCCCAAATACACACACACACACAGTAAGTACCCTTCCCAAATACACACACACACACACACACAATAAGCCCCCTCCCCAAATACACACACACACACACACACACACACACACACAATAAGCCCCCTCCCCAAATACACACACATACACAGTAAGTACCCTTCCCAAATACACACACACACACACACACACACACACAATAAGCCCCCTTCCCAAATACACACACACAATAAGCCCCCTCCCCAAATACACACACATACACAGTAAGTACCCTTCCCAAATACACACACATACACAGTAAGTACCCTTCCCAAATACACACACATACACAGTAAGTACCCTTCCCAAATACACACACATACACAGTAAGTACCCTTCCCAAATACACACACACAATAAGCCCCCTTCCCAAATACACACACACACACACACACACACACACACACAATAAAGACCCCTCCTGAAATACACACACACTAAGCCCACTCCTCAAAGGTTGTCCTTTAATCAGATCTTACCCGAGGTGTCTCTCTCCCTGGGGAAAGTGCGCCTTTACGCTGGGAGGCTCCTTCCGCTCTGAAATGTCCAAGTATCCGCTCTACAAGTAGCTCACGTTGGGAGAAAACTCCTTGCAGACGCAGTCAGCAGCTGTGCAGGTTATTGCAGTCAGCAGCAAGTGATAACAGCACAAGCCCAGTGACACAGGACTCAGGTACAGGGCGGTTGGGCTGTAACCACGGAAATCAGGTAGCACATAAACATGGCATTTTTTGAGCTGTAGAATGATGATGTGCGTCACATTCTGGGCTCAGCCCCTGAGCTCTCTCAGCTGCTACCAGCGTGTGATAATAGGAGAGATCCCTATACTGGGATGTGAGAAGAAACATGGTGGCCATTTACTGTAATACTGTGTCCCATAACCTGCTGTATATGAAGTGTCATTTACACTCATTAGTAAAGACGCTAAACATTGAAAAATAGCTTCTGGCAGCTTGGCTCATTTTCTCTACAAATGTTCAATGAGAAAGTTGAATTAAACATCTTGTGATTTTTCAAACGGGCTAAAGTGTTAAAATAAACCCTCTGGGGGGTAAGAGCTTTACCCAAGGCCGTGATCATACCAAAAGCTGCGGGCCGCGCGCTCCCTCAGGGCGATGCGCCCGCCCCAAATCTGCACTGCAGGCAGGCGGCATCGAGAGGTGACAGGGAGGCGCAGCCATGACATCACACGAGCGCTTCGCCCTCATTGGCTGAACCGCTCAGTGACGCGTCGCCCGGCAAGATCAAATTCTGAGGTCTGTTCTAAATTGGAGGGCGTGATGGTGCGGGCGGTTACTGCGCGCTCATTGTAATGCTGTAGTGTGTAAGGCCTCGTTCAGGGTGCAGGCTTCGGAGGGAGGGCGTGCTGCCGTGCGAGCTGCCGTGGGACACAAAGTATTCAAATTGAATACTGGTTGTCAGGGTAGCAGCTGCCCTGTCTCCGAAGCCCGGCGTTGACGCTGAATACAGTTTCAATAAACGATAAAATCGTTTTTTGAAGCTGCAGCAGCGTCACTGGGACCTCGGCAGCCAATGAAATCATTCTTGAGAATGATTTCATGACTGCAACTGGGATCCCTAAGCTGCCGTCTGTAGCCCCCTCGCCGCCCCCTCAACTCCTGAAAAAGTCTGCTGGGGATGAACACACATCGCCCAGCAGACTGCCGCCCTCCCGAACGCCCTCCCTCCAACTCCTGCCTCTGCCACCCTGAACGAGGCCTTATGGCGGCGCGCGGTCCGACGCTTTAGGCATTCAGCAGAGGACGGCAACTTGTGGCCCCCGAGCCGCACGCGGCTCTTTCCGCCCCTACTCGCGTCTCTCTGCAGGTTGCCGACCCACAGCTGGTGCCTCTCCCCCTCACTATCCTGCCGGCAAACCTAATATGATCCACAGAGGGGGCCTGCTGGGAGGTGTTCGTGCCGGTGCCTGACTGGTAGAAGGGAGGTTCCCCTGACAGGCACCTCTGTGGGCACCTTTCAGCAGGAAGCTCGGCAGGCCCCCTCGACAGGCCTCTAACAGGCCCCCTCCCTCCTCCAGGGCAGCAGCTCACTCGGATCCTCTCTCCCCTATCCCTGTCCCCCCTCTCTCTCATCCACTATCCCTGTCCCCTCTCTCTCTCATCCACTATCCCTGTCCCCCCTCTCTCTCATCCACTATCCCTGTCCCCCCTCTCTCTCATCCACTATCCCTGTCCCCTCCCTCTCTCATCCACTATCTCTGTCCCCTT
>NW_027456730.1:2180000-2270000 GCF_040206685.1 Ascaphus truei | reverse complement strand
AGAAGACCCAGAAGACCCCAAAGAAGACACAGACGTGGATTTGTTATGGTTTATTATTTTATGGCTTACCTGTGGATTGGTTCCTGTGCTTCCGGGTCGCTTGGATTTCGGTGAGTGGACATCTAATGGTGAGTAAACAAAAGAAAAGTTTATTATTTGAACTTTTACAGGTTTTTATAATTTTTCATTCATGTCTTTTATTTTTTCACTCCCATTTAATGCCCGTTACTGTATCTATGTATATAATACATTCACGGACACTGAATGGGTGTATTGTATGTGAATTTTGTATGTAAATGCATTGTATTTTATGCTGTATTATTGCCCCTGTATGTTATGTTTATCTATCTGTATGGATAGACATAAAGGGATAATGATTGATTGTTTGGCTCATGTTTAGGTTCTTTTCATGTATGGATAATGTATTTAGCATCTTTATTTTGTCATTTTTGTGAATAATTTCTATTTAGCTAATGCCTTCTTTATGGTAGTAAGATTAGAATGATGGTGGTTACTTTAAATTAGATTTGTTTTGCCAATGGTTTGGCTTTAGCAATTGAATAGGGAATTGTATAATTGATTTGTATTGTATTTTAATTGTTTGAGGAAATGGATTAATTGATTGATGCTAATTGTATTGATGTTGGTTAGATTCTAATTGATTTTCAGGATGGCATTGGTGGTTAGGGGACATTGTTCATAGTGTATTTTATTGTTACATATATTTTGCATAGTGTTATATGATGCACATATTAATTGCATCATGTACACACTCTATGCAATTTTGTGACATTTCATAGACATTTGTGTAGCTGCAGTTTGTTTTTTTTATATTTGCAATGGCTGCTGGATTTATTGTAACATGAAATGTGGTGGTTTTAAGATTAAAAATTAATGTTTTGATTTGTGGATGTTTTATGTGTTTCATAATGGGCAAATAATATATTATCCATATCTGGATAATAGTTATTTTGCACATTATTGTACTGTATGTGTTGGGGGGGGGGGGGGAAGTGTATTGGCCCCAAGGGTATGTGGGTAGGCCTCCCTTGTGGGTAGTGGGTGAGGGTGGTTAGGCCTCACGGGGTGGGGGGTTAGAGTTGGAGGGGATGTAGGCCTCCCAAATGGTGGGTGAGGGTGGGTTAACCCCTTAATGACTGTAGCGGTTAATAACCGCTATGGTGATTAAGGGGTATGGGGACATTACATTGGCTATTGTAATTGTTGTGCATGTTTTGCAGCACCGTAGGGGCATGGGCAGGATGAAGATGAGGATAAAGACGGCCTTCATCGTGGGTGCCTGTAAAACGTAAGTGTAAAATGTTTTTATTGTATTTATTGTCATTTATATGTATTTTAAATGGGCAAATGCATTATTATCCATATGTGGATAATAGTAATTTTGCCCATTACAGTACTGTATTTGTTAGGGGGCGGGGGGGATGTGTGTTGTTTATTGGGGGCAATTGTCCCCAATAAACATGCTAATGTGCCTTAACCCCTTCATTGCCTTAGCGGCTATCCGCTAAGGTAATGAAGAAGCATTAATGTATTTTTATTAATAGTGTGCGGTAGCAGGGGGTCCCCTGAGCTGAACCGCATTGATTTCTGCCTCAGAGACCCCCTGCTTCCCGAGTTACAGGCCCCACTTTGGGGCATCGGTGCCAGTGCGGACGCCATCTTCATAGAGCCCACGTCACGTCTTGGACGCTATAAAGATGGCGGTGGCACTGGCACCCGATGCCCCATACCGGGGCCTGTAACTCGGGAAGCAGGGGGTCTCTGAGGCAGAAATCAATGCTTTTCAGCTCAGGGGACCCCCTGTTCCCGCACACTATTATTTAAAATACATTAATGCTGCTTCATTACCATAGCGGATAGCCGCTACGGTAATGAATTATTGTTTATTGTTATGTATGTTTTAATACTAGTGTAGATGTGCAGGGGATCTCCTGAGCTGAACCGCATTGGTTTCAGGTCCGAGGACCCCCTATTTCAGGAGATACAGGCCCCTTTATGGGGTGGCGGTATCCCTCTGCAGAATGTAAATAACCCGGTCACGTGACGCGGGAGCTTTAAACTGCAGGGGACACCGGCACCCCATAACGGGGCCTGTAACTCCTGAAGTAGGGTGTCCTCGGACCTGAAACCAATGAGGTTCAGCTCGGGAGACCCCCTGCTCATGTACACTATTATTAAAATGTTTTTATTTAGTGTACGATCGCCTGTAACAGTCTTGCATGGAGATAGCAAATCTCCATGCAAATGTTAC
The DNA here is from genome assembly GCF_040206685.1 of Ascaphus truei. Lineage (NCBI taxonomy): Eukaryota > Metazoa > Chordata > Amphibia > Anura > Ascaphidae > Ascaphus > Ascaphus truei. The sequence goes on along the minus strand of NW_027456730.1, from coordinate 2,267,728 downwards.
AGGCGGCTTTTTTTTTTCTATCAGCTAGCGAACGGAAAGGTTCAGAACGCTAGCAGGGGGGAAAAAAGCAACTCGTACACTGTGGCTGTTTTGAGCTATTTTGAGCAGGTACGTTAAAAAATGGCCTCAAGGCCTTAGTGCATCGCGTCCCCGAATTCACTTTTTAACGGACCTGCTTTTTGGCCAAATCAGAACGCAAAGCCATTGAGCTTAGTGCATAGCCCCCAGAGAGAGAGAGACAGACACAGAGAGAGACAGACATAGAGAGAGACAGACATAGAGAGAGACAGACACAGAGAGAGACAGACACAGAGAGAGAGACAGACACAGAGAGAGACAGACACAGAGAGAGAGACAGAAACACAGAGAGAGAGAGACAGACACAGAGAGAGACAGACACAGAGAGAGACAGACACAGAGAGAGACAGACACAGAGAGAGAGAGACACACAGAGAGACAGACACAGAGAGAGAGATAGACAGACACAGAGAGAGATAGACAGACACAGAGAGAGAGAGACAGAAACACAGAGAGAGAGAGAGACAGACACAGAGAGAGACAGACACAGAGAGAGACAGACACAGAGAGAGACAGACACAGAGAGAGACAGACACAGAGAGAGACAGACAAAGAGAGAGACAGACACAGAGAGACAGACACAGAGAGAGACAGACACAGAAAGAGACACAGAGAGAGACAGACACAAAGAGAGACAGACACAGAGAGAGACAGTCACAGAGAGAGAGAGACACAGAGAGAGAGAGACAGACACACAGAGAGAGAGACAGACACAGAGAGAGAGAGACACAGAGAGAGAGACACACAAAGATACACACACACACACACACACACAGAGACACACACAGAGAGACACACACACACACACACAGAAAAAGAGAGACACACAGAAAGAGACACACAGAAAGAGAGAGACACAGAAAAAAGAGAGACACACAGAAAAAGAGAGACACACAGAAAAAGAGAGACACTCAGAAAAAGAGAGACACACAGAAAAAGAGACACACAGAAAAAGAGAGACACACAGAAAAAGAGAGACACACAGAGAAAGAGAGACACACAGAGAAAGAGAGACACACACAGAGAAAGAGACACACACACACATAGAAAGAGACACACACAAGAAATTGACACACACAGAGAGAAAGAGACACACAGAGAGACACAGAGGGCGAGAGAATGAGAGAGACAGAGACAGAGAGAGAGAACACACATGCAGAGAGAATGAGAGACAAAGAAAGAGAGTGAGAGGGCAAGAGGGCGAGGGCGAGTGGGCGAGGGCGACAAAGGGAGAGGGAGAGAGCGACACAGGGAGAGGGCGACACAGAGAGAGGGCGACACAGGGAGAGGGCGACACAGGGAGAGGGCGACACAGGGAGAGGGAGGGGGCGACACACTCACAGACACACACACTCACTCAATCACAGACACACACACTCACTCTCACTCACAGACACACACACACTCACTCTCACTCACAGACACACACACTCTCACTCACAGACACACACAGACTCACTCTCACTCACAGACACACAAACACACTCACAGACACACTCACTCACCGACACACTCACTCACAGACACACACACTCACAGACACACTCAGACACAGACACACTCAGACACAGACACACTCAGACACAGACACACTGAGACACACACACTCACAGACACACACACTCACAGACACACTCACTCACAGATACACACACCCACTCACAGACACACAAAGACACTCACTCACAGACACACTCACTCACAGACACACACACTCACAGACACACACTCACATACACACACTCACAGACACACACACTCAGACACACTCAGACACAGACACACTCAGACACAGACACACTGAGACACACACACACACACACTCACTCACAGACACACACACCCACTCACAGACACACAAAGACACTCACTCACAGACACACTCACTCACTCAGACACACACACTCACAGACACACACACACTCACAGACACACACTCACAGACACACACACACTCACAGACACACACTCACAGACACACACTCACAGACACATTCACTCAGAGACACACACACTCACAGACACACTCACTCACAGACACATTCAGACACTCACTCACAGACACACACACTCACTCTCACTCTCTCACAGACATGCAGACACACAGCGACACACAGCGACACACACTCAGAAACAGACACACTCAGACACAGACACACTCACAGACACAGACACACTCACAGACACACACACACACTCACAGACACACACACACTGACAGACACACACAAATACTCACAGACACACACACTCACTCACAGACACACAGACACTCACTCAGAGACACACACACTCACAGACACAGACACACACACTCACAGACACAGACACACACACTCATTCACAGACACACTCATTCACAGACACACTCATTCACAGACACACACACACACACACACACACACACACACACACACACACACACACACACACACACACACACACACACACACACACACACACACACACACAGACACACTCACTCACAGACACACTCACAGACACACTCACACAGACACACTCACACAGACACACACTCACAGACACACTCACAGATACAGACACTCACAGACACACACACAGTCACTCAGTCTGTCACACACACACACACTCACCGGGTCGCACGTGGCAGCAGTGAGGCCTCCGCACAGCAGTGGGCCCTCCACACGGCAGCGGGGCCTCTGCAAGTCAAGGGGGGTCACACATCGCAGCGGGGGCCTCCGCAAGGCAGCAGAGCTCTCTGCAAGGGGCCGCCGGGGCCGACCCCCCGAAGCGGCCGACGCCGCAGCATGCTCCCCCCACCGAAGCGAACCCCCTTCAGAGGCGGACACCCCCGGGGAGCAAGCGGGGATCGAGCAGGAGATCAGGGGGAGGAGATCAGGAGCAGGAGGCGCGCACGGGGGAAGATGGGTTGGCGCTTCCCCCTCCGTATCAAGTTGGGAGCGGATGGGGGCTGGGTTGCGCACGGGGCTTGTGTTGGCGCTTCCCCCTCCGTCCCACGTGGGGAGCGGGGGGGAGGGATGCGGGGAGGCTGGGTTGCTGGGGGGAACAGGCAGCGGGCCCACAGGCAGCGCAGAGGGCAGGACACCCTGCTTGCCCTGTGCATGCGCGCCGGGACAACGGAAATCCCTGCCATTTTTTTCAACTTTTTTTTAAATGTAATTAACTGGCGCCCGGCCGGGCCCCCCCTGACTCACGGGTGGAGATCAGGGGCAGGAGGGGGAGGAGATCAGGGGAAGGGGCTCTTCCCCGCGGCCCTCTTCCCCGCGTTAACCCAATCAGGGAGGGGGATTATTTATTTAAAAAAAAATTAAAAATTGGCACGAGCAGGGGAATTCATAGAAAACGGCTCGCCAGCGGCCTATATCCACTCGCCACGGGCGAGTAGTTATCATTATTTGTCGAACACCGTATATAAATATATATATATACACACACACACACATTATATATATATATATATATATATATATATATATATATATATATATAATAGAAAAGGAAAAAGAGCCCCAATGAAAGCACTCTGGTATGCCATATCAGTACAAAAAACCACAATGTTTATTGAAAAAGTTACAGAACATAAAATAAAATTAAAGTACAGAAAATTTAAAACAAGGCATGGATCCCCTGAGAAGTGCAAACTTGATAAGTCCTCAGTGCAGGGAATAACCCAGTGAGACAGTGCAAAAGTCTAATCAGACACGTACATGCTAAAGAGAACCTGACAGGGTGTTAGTAAAAAAAAGCCACTCACAGACATGAAAAGGTGGCTAAACAAGGTGACTAGTTGACTGTATAACAAATTGCAGCAGTCTCCCTAAATCTGGATACAATAGTACACCATAGCAATAACAACAGACTGACTGTGAAAAAACACATATAAGTCGCAAAAAGCACACCTAAGTCTGCAGTAGCAGGTAAATAATACTTCACCTCATGTCAGGTTCTCAGCACAGTCTGGGAGGAATCAAGGAGAAAAAACTCACAGCACATAAGTGTGTCCAAAAGAGAGGACACAACAGGGGATCCTGCCACTGGACCTGCTCCTACGCGTTTCGGCCTTAGCCTTCAACTGGGAGGGGTACAGTGGTCAGTGTAACATGCACCTTAAAAAGGGATTTAATTAGGCTTGTGATAGAAAGCACCTGTGATATTTAATACGTGACACATGTTATAAATGGTGTTCTAGTTCATTAGCATACTGTGTCACAGAGGCATCTCAGGTTAATGGCCAATGATAGTGGTGTGTTTCTTAAGTTCCTACCCCTAGAAGGGCAGTTCTGGCAAGGCGGTGTCTCAGCTAGAGTACTGCGCATGCGCATGATCTCACGGACATAGGGCCAGGATAACGGTGTCGCCTGTGATGAGTCATTTAAGGGGCTGGTCCAAGGAAGAAGTATTGGAGATTGAGGGCAGAGACATGCATCGCGAACGCAAATGCGCATGGCTATGACGTCATACGTCAGCGTCCCTGACGCCCTGCGCTTGGTCGTCACGAAAGGGGCAAATGCCTTTGTTAAATAAAGCTTCTAAGCTCTTGTCTGCGCATGATTGCCACCAAATGCCTGCAATAGCATGATCTCAATGCTACAGCTCGTGTCACAATAGCGCGAATGCTATGTATCCACCTCACTAGTCAACAAGGAGGATGGACTTGTCTTAAAGGGATATACCCAGCAATACAAAGAGAACATGGTTATACTTCTAATCAGTCATATATGGCCATTAGACAGAACAGTTGGTTTTAAGTCATATCATATTAGTTTTACAGTTGTAAAGGTGATAATTGTTATTGATAATACACTTGACACTGCAGTTGCATAGATATACATTGAGACAGATATTGGAGTGCCAGCTATTAGATCCTGATAATAAATGTATTTATGCTTTACAAGATGTTATTAATCCCTCCTCAGGAATTACATAACTTATACAACCTCCATAATTATGCCGCTATGTTTGCAAAGTATTTTTACATTTTTCAGGAAAGATCTGTATATGGCTATCTCCCATCATACTGTAATACATTTATATCTGTCCGAACACCTCTCATAAACTTCCTCATAAGATGTCATTAATCATACCTGTGACCAGAAAGATTAAAGTATGATGATGTCCATAATACATAAAATATGGGTATGGTTCTGAGATGTTTATAACATCACACAAGAGGGGGAGGGTGCCAAAATGTTACTGTCCTGAAGAAAGTCCCAATTTATGATCAGTATTCAAACATACTGTCTGTGATGGTGATAACAGTAGCATGATAGTTTAGTTTCCATGTTCCCGATTGTCCTGGATGGTATACACTCCTGATCAAAAAGAGTGTGTGTAGTAACAGTTCTCCATGATATAATGTAGGTTCCTGGGCAGTCCGGTATTGCCAGATCTTAGGCGATATGTTGTTCCAATCATGATGATCCTCTGTGACAGCCAGTGCTCGTAGTGTGGATATGGTCGTTATGCAGATTGCAATATTCTGTAGATCAAGTCTCAAGTTTTTGCTGGTTCTTTGCGGTGCAAACCCAGGACTCTGCAAGTGAATACGGTGCAGAAAGGGGAGGGCAGAAAGGAGGGAAAAAGAAGAGTGCATGAGATTCTCATCACTATCATCTGAACACAGAAAGTCATAGCACAGTGTGCATCAATGGAAGGAGTGACTAAGATTTGGAATCAAAGGAACATAGCGAAGCCCAGGTAGTCGTTCAGGCCTCGTGGTATCATTGAGTCCATTTGAACGATCCACCTGGACTCCCTACGCAACAGCGCCCTTTCCAGATCCCCACCTCTCAATCCAAGGCTCACTTTCTCTATTGCAAATGCCTGTAATAGAGTCACATCTGACGCATGTGTCAGACAGAAGTGTCGTGCAACTGATGTTATTTTCTTAAAAACCAAAAGGTCTTTAGAGGCGTTTTTTATATTTCTCACGTGTTCAAGAATTCTAAATCTTACTTCTCGTGTTGTCATCCCAATATAGGGAAGACCACATGGACACGTGAGACAATAAATCACTCCCTTTGATTTGCAGTTAAGACAATCTTTGATTTTATAATTTTTTGTCTTATTAGAGTTTGTGAACGCCTCTGTCTGACACATATACCTACAGGCAGAGCAGTTTTTACATTTAAAGAACCCTTTTCTTTTGATTGTGGAGAGGAATGTATCTTTTACTGTGGGGACAAAATGACTTGCCACAAGCTTATCTCTCAAATTTGGAGACTTGCAACTCGTCATAGTTACCCTGTCACCCAATTTCCTTTTAAGGTCAGGGTCAGTCATCAAGATTTTCCAATGACTTTGCAATGTCTGGCGTAACTGATGCCACTGTTTATTATAAGTGCCAATAAACCGTATTTGATGGTCTAGTTTGTTTTTAGGTTTAGGACAAAGCAACATTTCCCTGGGAGTGTTAAGGGCTTTTTTGTAACCCTTCTCTACACATCTATTGCTATACCCTCTCTGTGAGAATCGTTCCCTCATCTCTCCTGCCCTCTCAGAAAAACCCCTGTCTGTAGAGACATTGCGCTTTAAGCGCAAGAATTCGCTAGTGGGGATGCCTTTAATTTGGTGTTCCGGGTGGAAACTAGAAGCATGCAGTATGGCATTCGTGGATGTTTTTTTACGAAAAATGTCGGTGTGTAATGTACCGTCAGGCCCAAGGTTCACCAAAAGGTCCAGGAATTCTACCTGTGTCTTACTACAACTGTATGTTAGTTTAATATTCATATCGTTGCGGTTGAGAACATCGACGAAGGCTTTAAACCCGGCTGCTGTTCCCTGCCATAGGATCAGCACATCGTCGATATATCTCAACCACAACGATACATGTTGGGTGAATTCCGCATTAGCCTCAGAGAACACAATCTCCCGTTCCCACCAGCCCAGGAAGAGATTGGCATAAGAGGGGGCACACGTTGCGCCCATTGCAGTGCCTCTTTTCTGCAAATAGTACCTGCTCCTGAAGATAAAATAATTATGCGTGAGAATAAATCTCAATAATTTCAGAAGCAGGTCCATCATACCAGCGGAGACATTCTGCATGGATAGATAAAATTGTGTGGCGCGCAAACCATCCTCGTGGTCTATACATGTGTAGAGTGACTCTAAATCACATGTCGCAAGAAGTGTGTTATCATCTACCGTGATGTAGGCCAGGCGCGCCAACACGTCCATTATATCCCTAATATAGGATGGCAGAGTCTCCACTGACGGTTGCAGAAAAGAGTCAATAAATTGGCAAATGGGCTCACATAGTCCCCATATGCCCGAAACAATGGGCCTTCCCGGGGGGTGGGTCGGGTTCTTGTGCACCTTTGGCAAAAGATAAAATGTAGGGACTCTAGGGAATTTAATCGTGAGGGCCTCACAGTTACGGTCTGTGATGTATTCATCTAGTACCGCAGACCTAAGTATACGATCAATCTCTGCTTTGTAGCGGATTGTCGGGTCTGATGCAATTTCCGTATAGCATACATTGTTTTTTAATTGTTTATATGCTTCTTTTTCATACATCACCTCAGGCCAGATGACTATATTGCCGCCTTTGTCACTGGGTTTGATGACAATGTCCCGCATATCTTGTATATATATACACATATATATATATATACATATATATATATGCAAATACAACTGTATGCTCATCTGCATGTCTTAGGCAGGTCTGCAACCCCGCCTTTCCCCATTATCACCCAGCATACAGCACTTCCACTGCAGCAAGGGATTCTGGGAAATGACATGCAAATGAGCACACAGTGTCACTTTTGCCTCAAAAAACATTTTTAACATGGTTCCCTATAGGCTTAAGCTTGCTGCATGGTCACAGCTTTGAGCACAGCCAGGGTTAAGGTGCATACCCAGAAAACCACCCACAGACAGCTGTTTCGACCTTAATGGGTCTCATCAGTGTGGGGTTGATTTTAACTGGGTATGCAAAGAGGCTATGGGATAGGCTATACCATAATACTGAGTTAAGTTATGGTGAGTAAAAAAGTGACAAAAACCCTCCACAGGAAAGAAAATATGCAAATACAACTGTATGCTCATCTGCATGTCTTAGGCAGGTCTGCAACCCCGTGGGTTGTCACTTTTTCTACTCACCATTATGGTATATATATATATACACTGAGCACACACACACACACACACACACACACACACACACACACACACACACACACACACACACACACACACACACACACACACACACACACACACACACACACACACACACACACACACACACACACACACACACACACACACACACACACACACACACACACACACACACATATAATCAAAAAATAAATAGATGATACCGTTCTCTGGCTAACAAAATGCTTTTATTTGTGTGAGCTTTCGGGATACACTGATCTCTTCTTCCTGCGATGTTACAAGGAATGAAGCAAGCAAAGGGTATACAGGCGGTCCTCGGTTATCCGACGCAATGCGTTACTCAAAATGGCGTCGGATAGCGAAGCGTCGTAAAGCGAAACCCGTTTTCCCATAGGAACACAGTTTAAATTAAACGTTCCGTTCCTGAAGGCATTTTTAATGCTAAAATACACAGAAAATGTTACTCAAGCAATAAGATATGCAGCACACACATAGATTATGATGTAAACATTATATTTATTGATTACAGAACTGTAAAATAAAACTATAAAAATAAAACTATGCTGTATTCTGTACAGAAATGTACACGAGCAAAAAAAAAACACATCAATTATTGGAGGAAGATGATGGGGGGGGGGGAATCTTCAATAGACAACGGACTTTTTGGAGGTGATGTAGGTGCGGTTGAAGGTTTCGGCCTCTTGAAGAACCTCTTCATTGAAGTCTGGACAGATCCTTTCCTTTTCTGCGTGTAGATCTCTCTATAGCAGCTGATTTGGTTAGACACCCCACGACTGACTGTTGAACTCCGTTCAATGTTAGGGTCATTGTCCTCAAATATGGCCAGTGCGCTATCAATGTGCTTGAATGCCGCAGCCAACATTTTGCTAGACAAAGATTTACGTGGCTGTGGCTGTGCCACATCAGCAGATTGGTGGGCCTCCTCTTCAGCAATTTTTTGCTCCTCTAATTGCATGAGGTCTTCATTGCTCAACTCGTTAGAATGTGAGGCGAGCAACTCCTCAATATCCTCGGTTTCCACCTCCAAGTTGAGATCTCTGGCCATTTGCACAACAGTTTCTGTAACTTCTGCAACAGTCTCTGTAAGGCCTTGGACATCAGACACAAAATCCGGGCACAAATTACGCCAAACTCCGTTTAGATTGGATTGTTTCACCTCATTCCATGCCTCTCCGATGTTTCTCACTGCATGAAGAATGTTGTAACCCTTCCAAAATTCTTTTAGGGTTGGACCACCTTCCACATCGGTTGCTCTGATGGCCTGGGCAAATGTTCGCCTAAGATAGTAGGCCTTGAAGGAAGCGATAACACCCTGGTCCATCGGCTGTATCAGTGAGGTGGTGTTGGGGGGCATGAACACCACCATGATGTTTGGATGATGGTCATCCAGGTACACGGGATGGCCAGGAGCATTGTCCAGGAGCAGCAACGCTTTGAAATCGAGGTTCTGGTTCATGCAATATAATTGCACAGTCGGAACAAATTGATGCTGGAACCAGTCCTCAAAAAGGCTCCCTGTTACCCATGCTTTACGGTTGGACTTCCAAATCACTGGAAGTGTGTGCTTTGCATAACCCTTGAATGCCCTAGGGTTTTCTGCATGATAAACAAGCAAAGGTTTTAGCTTGAAATCACCTGCAGCATTTGAACCAAGCAGAAGAGTCAGCCTGTCCTTTGCAACTTTAAACCCGGGCATAGATTTTTCCTCTCTTGCAATGTAGCTTCTACTGGGCATTTTCTTCCAGTAGAGCCCAGTCTCATCAACATTGAACACTTGACGTGCGCAATAGCCACCGTCCTCTATAATTTTGGCCAATGTAACAGGGAAGGTTTTAGCTGCCTCCTCATCAGCACTAGCAGCTTCACCGGTCACTTTAATGTTATGCAAGTTTGCCCTCTCTTTAAACCGCATAAACCAGCCCTTACTTGCAGTGAACGTTTCCTCAGTGGCCCCTTCTCCATGCTGTTGCTAAATGTCCTCATACAGACTCAAAGCCTTGGCCTGAATTAAGGCTAAACTAATGGGCACATGACGCTGGGATTGATCTTCCAGCCATATGATGAGGAGTTTTTCTACCTCAGCAATATGCCCAGCACGTTGCCTTATTGTCGTACCTTGCATAGGTGCTGAGCCCTTGATCTGTTCCAGGATTCTTGCCTTGTCTTTTATTATAGTCACAATAGTTGTGCGAGGTATATCCAAGGAACGTCCAATTTCTGTGTTCGTCTCTCCTTTCTCAGAGCGCTTTATGATATTGTGCTTGGTCTCCAAAGTTATAGATTTTCTATTCCTTTTTGGAGTAACAGCACTTTGCTTTTTGCTTTGATCAGCCATGGTTTAGGGCCTAAAATACACCACCAAACCTTCACACAGACTGTTCAGAATGATCTCCTTAGCCTGCAGCCGTCTGGTTGTTCATTTGTAGCAATTTTTTAAAGCGTCGTAAGAGCGTCGGATAAGCCGTTCGGGCGTCGTAAAACGGGCCATAGGGATGCATTGACAAGCGTCGGATAAGCCGTTCGTCGTAAAACGAAGCGTCGTAAAACAAGGACCGCCTGTACTTAAAAACAGTGTCTCTTGGAATGTTATCTGTGCTTGTCCCTCCCCCGTGTGTGGATGAGATTTATGACTAGAGGTGTTAAATGGTTCCTGAAAGTTAGTGATGTAAGAGTGTGTGTGTATCTGTGTGAATATAAATGAATGGAGAGTCCACAGTGTATACAGTGCTTTACAAAAGGTGTGTGGAGTGAGAGTTAATCTAAATGGTGTGGGTAGGTGTGGAAATGTGAGAGATTGTAGCATAACTAAAAGTGTGTGTAGAAACTATGTGGTCCCTATTGGTGTATAGGGATGGAAAAACAAGGAGTATTAGTATGTGTAAGAGACAGCTGTGTGTGCGTACATATAGCCCAGTATGTATAGACATGGCCTATAGCGCTCATGGGAAGAGAGTTCACTTGTGTCAGTAATGACTCATAAAATTTCGATCTCTGTTTAGACCACCGCTAAGTGTCCCGAACAGTTGCATAAATTTGTATTCATGCAACCGTCTCTCTTTCGGTGTTTTAAGATTACCTTTGAGTATGGCCACCTTCAGATCGTTCATCTTATGGCCAGAGTCAGAGAAATGTTCGCTGACAGGACTGTCTCTTGTTCCGCGTGTGATGCTGTGGCGATGCAGGTTCATTCTCTTGTTTAGCCCCTGCCCCGTCTCACCTATTTAGTAGCAGCCCCTGAGCATTTCATGCACATGATGAGGTACACGACATTGCTGGAGGAACAGGTGAACCTTCTTCTGATTTTGTATTCCCGATTCCTGTGCGGTATTTGTATTGTGTCCGCTGTGTAGAGCATTGCGCAGGTTTTGCATCTTGCGTCCTGGCATGGTTTCGTCCCGCATTCAGTTGTAGTGCTGAATACTTTACTCCTCACCATAATATTCTTGAGATTATGAGGTTGCCTGTATGATAATAAGGGTGCTTCAGGGAAGACCTGTTGCAGTCTTGTATCTTCCTGGAAGATGAGTTGTAGTTCCCTGGCGATCTTGCATAGGGCTCCTAGGTGTGGGTTATATGTGACCACCAAAGGTACCCTGTCGCTTGTCTTTCTGTTTGTATTCAAGGAGATCACTTCTTGGTAGTCTGGTGGCTTTGTGAATTTGCTGGTCTACAATTCTGCGGTTATATCCACGGTTTATAAAATCTGATCTCAAGGCTTTAATCCGCTGGTCTCTGTCTGCTGTGTCGGAGCATATCCGAGTTGTATCGTATGGCTTGACTGAAGATGGTTGCATGTTTGGTGTGTGTCGGGTGGAAGCTGTTGTCCCTCAAATAGCTGGCTCTGTCTGTAGGTTTGCGGTATACAGAAGTCTGTAGTTGGTTGTTCTTTATAGTAATGGGGGTGTCTAGGAAATGTACTTCATCCGGGGAATGGGTGAGTTTGAGGTTGATTGTCGGGTGGAACGTATTGAAGTTGTCATAGAAATGTAGGAGATCCTGTTCGCCAGAGGTCCAAATCAGGAGGATGTCATCGATGTAGCGAAGGTATGTAAGGGGTTTCAAGTGACAGGTGGAAAGAAAGTCACTTTCCAGTTTTGCGCAGAACAGATTGGTATACTGTGGCGCCATCCGAGTACCCACAGCGGTCCCGGTTGTCTGGAGGTATGTGTCATTTCCAAAAATAAAATAATATATATATATATATATATATATATATATATATATATAGTGGTTGACAAATCAAACGTGTCAAATCAAATTACCAAACGTGTGCTGCTTGGGCCAATATTTACTCGCCCGGGGGTTAAATCCACTCGCCCGGGGCGAGCAAATGTATAGGTTTGACGAACACTGTATATATATATATATACTAGCTGATATACCCGGCGTTGCCCGGAGGCCGTGAGGGGTGGCGTGAAAGGCAGGGGGTGGCGTGAAAGGCAGGGGGGTGGTGTGAAAGGCAGGGGGGGGGCGTGAAAGGCGGGGGGGGGGGCGTGAAAGGCGGAGGGGGGGCGTGAAAGGCGGGGGGGGGGCGTGAAAGGCGGGGGGGGCGTGAAAGGCAACACAGTGTGAGACACACACAGTGTCACACACACACACACAGTGTCACACACACACAGTGTCACACACACACAGTGTCACACACACACACAGTGTCACACACACACACACGTCACCTAGAGCGACACACACGCGACACCTACCTGTACTTCAGGCCGCCGCCATCTTCTCACTCGGCGCCGCGAGGGAAGTACTTCCGGCCGCCGCCATCTTCTGACTCGGCGCCGCCGCCATCTTAGGCGCATCGCGAGGGAGGAAGGGGGTCCGCTGCCTGTTCCCCCGCCGGGGATGGAGATCAGGCGCCGCGAGGTCCGCTGCCTGTTCCCCCGCCGGGGATGGAGATGAGGGGAGCGGGAGCGGTGAGCGGAGGGGGTGTAATGTGCGCGCGTGTGCACAGGGACATCTCACTCGGCGCCGCCGCCATCTTGGGCGCATCGCGAGGGAGGAAGGGGGTCCGCTGCGCGGGGATGGAGATGAGGCGCCGCGAGGTCCGCTGCCTGTTCCCCCGCCGGGGATGGAGATGAGGGGAGCGGGAGCGCCGGGAGAGGTGAGCGGAGGGGGTGTAATGTGCGCGCGTGTGCACAGGGACATCTTCTCACTCGGCGCCGCCGCCATCTTAGGCGCATCGCGAGGGAGGAAGGGGGTCCGCTGCGCGGGGATGGAGATGAGGCGCCGCGAGGTCCGCTGCCTGTTCCCCCGCCGGGGATGGAGATGAGGGGAGCGGGAGCGCCGGGAGAGGTGAGCATAGGGGGTGTGTGTGTGTACACAGGGGTGACCAGGGCTGAGAGTGTGTGTGTGTGTGTGTGTGTGTACAGGTTGTTGTTTCACAGGGGTGACTGTGAATGTGTGTGTACACAGGGGTGACAGTGTGTGTGTGTGTACAGGGTTGAGTGTGAGTGTGTGTAGTGTTGAGTGTGACACTGAGTGTGTGAGTGTGAGGGGGTGACTGTGTACCAAGGAGTCCTCAGAGGTTCTGGGCGTGTGGTGTGACTGCAAGTGTGTGAGAGTGAAGGAGGTGATGTCACAGTGGGACGTACCTCTTGGCCAATGAGTCACGGACCAATCAGATTCACCGCAGATAGCACTAACCTCACTAACCATTCGATTTTATATATTAAGATATATATATATATATATATATATATATATATATATATATATATGAAACAAAAAGAAGACGGCGCTGCTCCCATAGTATAATACTGTAAATAGATAATTTATTGATAAATGCTGCTAGATTACAGACACTTACAATAGATATAAAGGTCATAAGCAGTGGTTAAAATGATCTTGGCACATCACCCGTTATTCCATCCGTGTGCTGATCCACGTCCAGCTGATCTGGTAAGCTTCCGTTGCGGACGCCAGGAACGTGCGCGCGCACTCAATCTCTTCCTGGTATTCAAGTATCTCGATAGATGGTCACCGGGTAGTAGCACAGGATCCAGGCACAGTTCAATTAGCACACTGTGCACTGCTCCAATACAGGAATGGAATGGCGCCAAAGTAATGACGAATATACTTCTGATGTATTAAAGTCCAATATTAACTCTTTCCCGACGCGTTTCGTCGCTTCATGCGACTTCCTCAGGGGTTAACACTAAACTGTTGGAGAACCACATATATAGCTAAATACATGATTAAATGCTTCAAGGCACATGGGTAATAATTAGATAATTAACTTCTTGGGGCTGGGTGGGGGGGAAAACATGGAAAAAACATGAGGTTGAGAAAAAAATGACAATTACATGACAAATACATAAAGTGATAGTTATAAAAAACATACTATATGATAATAAAAGATGTGCAAATTATACATGAAGAATAATTATTTAATATGTGATAGTAATTAAAAACATTCAATAAAAGTGATAAGATATACATGTATAAAATAGATGATACATGTATGCTATAACAATTGACATAAAATAGTGTCCACACGGTAATGTAGATATGTTGTTAGGGCCTTTCAAAGATAGCCTGATCTACATTCAAGGCAAGGTACAGTAAACCTTTAACAAACAATAATTCTCATGTCGTGTCGTCCTCTAAAGTCTCTCCTAAGGCCCGGGCCATAGAGGGGTGAGGAGTTCCGAGCTGCGCTGACGCTGAGGCTCACCTGCTGAAATCTGCGCGATTTCATGCCCATGCAGGCGAGCAAGCAGGCGCGATCGGAGGCGGGGGGAGACTGAGGGAGGCGGGGCAGTGACGTCGCTGGGCCAATCGCCCGCGATGCACTGACGTCGGCGCCGTGACGTTGATGCAGCTCCACGCTGATTGCATGTTTTCAGCCGACAGCGCGCTGAAAAACAGCTTGGCGCTCGGCTGAAAACTCCAGCGCCTCAGCACGCCTGCGGACGCTCGCATGAGCTCCCTCTAAAGGCATCCCCATTGAGGATGCAGGGGCTCAGCGCGGAGCGTCCGCACAGCTCAGCACGGCCTGTCCTTCTATGGACTCGGCCTAAGTCTGATTCCCAGTGTCTAATGTAACACAGTCTGGTCTCGTTGGGCGTCACTGGACAGATCACTTCCCTGTACATCCTAGATGTGAGTCCCCTTGTGTCCGTAGCTCTAGCACACAGCTGCTCAAAATTTGTTCGTGCCGGTCTGATTGGGGTTTTGTTATAAAAATCTCTGATCTGGAGGTATCGATAGAATTCTTTATTTGGGATAGCTTTAGAGGATTTAATTTGCTCAAACGATTGTATGTAATTTCTACCCTGCAGATCCTTAAGACGGGTTATCCCCGCTTGAATCCAATTGATGAGGTTCTTGCTATTCAGCCCTGGAGCGGAGTCTGGATTGCCGGCAATTGGGGTCATCAGTGAACCTTTGGTAGTCAAGTGGCAGCTAAATTTTGTGGCCTCCCAAACTCTTAATGAATTAACCATGGTCTGTAGCGGATATATGTGTGTATACCAGTGTTTCTTCTCTGGGCGTGTATGTGTATACCAGTATTACCTCTCTGGGCGTGTATGTGTATACCAGTATTACCTCTCTGGGCGTGTATGTGTATACCAGTATTACTTCTCTGGGCGTGTATGTGTATACCAGTATTACCTCTCTGGGCGTGTATGTGTATACCAGTATTACCTCTCTGGGCGTGTATGTGTATACCAGTATTACCTCTCTGGGCGTGTATGTGTATACCAGTATTACCTCTCTGGGCGTGTACGTGTATACCGATATTTCCTCTCTGGGCGTGTATGTGTATACCAGTATTACCTCTCTGGGCTTGTATGTGTATACCAGTATTACCTCTCTGGGCGTGTATGTGTATACCGGTATTACTTCTCTGGGCGTGTATGTGTATACCAGTATTACCTCTCTGGGCGTGTTTGTGTATACCGGTATTACCTCTCTGGGCGTGTACACTACCGACACACTTTATTGAAGTGTGGTCGGTACCGCAAGCCGGGACAGCGGCAGGGGGTTCCGGGGGACCCGGCGGACCCGGCAGCGGTAGGGAGAGCGCCCCGATCGGAGGGCGCTCTTCCGCTGCTTCGGCGTGCGCCCGTCACACTCGGGCGCGCGCCAGGCTACTGCTGCGGCACAGAACGGGCAAATGCTCGAATAAACTGTGCCGCAGCAGTATGTGTATACCAGTATTACCTCTCTGGGCGTGTACGTGTATACCGATATTTCCTCTCTGGGCATGTATGTGTATACCAGTATTACTTCTCTGGGCGTGTACGTGTATACCGATATTTCCTCTCTGGACATGTATGTGTATACCGGTATTACCTCTATGGGCGTGTATGTGTATACCAGTGTAGCCTGGAGCTCCCGCAGCTCCTTGAGACCCCCCTCCCCTTGGTCAGCTCGATCGCGGGTGCCGAAAGACCCGACGGCTGCTTCCAAGGATGGGGGCTGGAGCAGGGAGTAGCGCGGCTTCCCCTGCCTGCGGCCGGTTGCCGGGGACGCGATCGGGCCGTTGCTAAGGCCGCGATCGCGTCTCTAAGGTCCCGGCGGCCGCAGAGCAGGGCGCCGCCATTGAGGACCGTCTCGCGCATGCGCAGTGGACGCGTAGGCGCAGGGAAAGCCCCAGAGCTAGGGATAGCTCGCGCGAGCATAGGGACAGCTCAGGGAGAAGAGAGAAAGCCCGGGAAAGCTTGCGCACGCGCAGTGGAGGGTAAGGAAAGCCCGCGAACCCCTAGCCTACCAGGGAAGGCTCTGAGCTGGGACTACATATCCCATGAGCCTCTGTATGCCCCACGTGACACCAGGGAGCCAATAGGGCTTAGGAAGGCCAGGCAGGCAAAGAGATACATTGTTTGGGCTGCAGCACGTTTGTCAGTCGGAGCTGGGGAGCTGTGAGGGAAGGAAGGGTGCAGAGAGCATGTGCAGCTCCTGCATCGAGTAAGGTCCCCACATCCCAAGTAAGGCCCCAACTCCCCACCAGGTTAGTGGGTAAGTGCTGAGGGACGGCCCAGATAGGGACGCTGCCCTTAGTGCGTGTGTGTGTGCTGTCTTGTCAGGATCACGGCTGGCAGGGCTATGAGGCCTGACAAGAAGGCATAGTGCTAGTGTGCAGCAAGTTGCTGTACGCGTTAAGAAGTTTGCAGTGCGTAGTGTAGTGTTAGTGTTAGGGTTCAGTGAGTGTCAGGACTGGGATGAGTTAAGGGAGTGGGGCAGGTTATTACCCCGCAGGCCCTAGGAGTTTTCCCCAAGCCACCCCAGGTTGCGGTTCATCAGGGACAGGCCCTAGGTTAGGGTTCCTGTCGCTTTAGGGTTAGTTAGGGATAGACAGGGATAGCGGCGGTTGCTGTTCCCGTGATGCGGTTGGTGTTGCCGTGATTCGGTTGTGTTCCCGTGAAGCGGTGGGACCCTCGTTGGGGTTCCTGGAGAAGTACCTGGATAGGATCATACGGATGCATCGCACGTCTGACCCTTTTAGAAGAGTGTTGCAGGCCCGAGCATCGGAGTGCTCGGAAGGTATTCAATATATATGTGCACCAACAGGCCTAACACATTAATTAGTGACTGCGCAGTCACCCACGTTCTCTACTAGAGTGCGGGACATTGGGTGGGGATTCTCGGGACACTGGGTGGGATCACCTAGTGTTGGGAAGCGTCCTGCGCGACGCAGTAAGTGTCTCCTCTAGAGAGGGACACAGGTTATGATGTTATGATATGTTTTCTTGCATGTTCAGTAAAGTCCCTAGTTAATATATATATCTGTGTGAGTATCGATTATTGTGATTGTCCTGCGAGGAACCACTCCCCCTATGGTGGGAGCCATCGCAGGTGGAGGTGCTGCATCGTTGGAAGTAAGTACCCCAAGTATAAATGCCCCAGGTTCCCCATGGCGGAAGCTCAGCCCTCCTGTGAGCCAACAGGTATAGCACCACACTGAGAAGTAGTCAGATACACCTACACACCCCAATCTCACTTAGGGGGGGGGGGAAAGAGGGCTACATTTGGAGGCGCTGCTGAGATACAGACCTGGGGTGCCCTGTTCCATTTTTTTCCCAAATTGTCCAAGTCTCAATTTTTTGTCGCCATGTTTGTGAAGTCCGGACACGAGGTCCTTGCCTGGGCTTTGAGGCAGTATATGGAGCCTGGCCGGGTAGTGGCAGTAGGAGGCCTTCCCGCAACTATGCCCGCGGTTGAGGTTCAGTACTCTATGCGTAAAATTCCAGGGTGGCCGCACGCATGTGTTTTAGATGAAGAACACGATTCCACGGCCCCATGGAAATCAATACTTTTTGTAGCAACCCCCACTGCGGATATATGCCTGGCAGAGGCACCGTCCGCCCTGTGTATGCCCGGGGGCCCGCCTGAGGGATACCCCCTAGTTTACGCAGACCTAGTAAAATGGCGTCTCCCGCCAGAGCAGGGGAGCGCACGTGCTGCTGGCTGCAAGCCTGCACTAAATAGTGTTGAAGAAAACTGTCCGGGATTGGCGGGAAAACCAGAAGGCTACCCCCCTATCTATACAGAGAGCCCTAGTTTAATTGCAGAGACTGTGATTAAAATGGAGTCTCTCTCTAGCAGTGAGTCACACCTAAGATGGCGGCTCCCGCCAAGTGGGGAGAGCACCAGGACTGTGCAAGAAATTGTTGCAGAGTAATGTCCGGGTTGGGCGCGAAAACCCGAACCCCGCCCCTGCACTGTGAGTGACTCAGCACAGAGCCAGAACCACTCCTTTGCAGAAAGGGCCCCTCCTTCAGATTCCACCAGGGGGAGCAAGCCTTGTTATCTTCAACCATACAGTGATGCAGTAATAGACTCTTGGTTTTCTGAGGAGGATGATGAGACAGACTGTTCTAGGGAGGAGGAGCCTGACCTCTATATCACTCTGAGTTGTGCTGAAGTAAAGTCTGTCTTCAGGGAGAAATTACTTAGGGATTCCCGCTACCAACAACCGATTGTGGAGGGCCCGTGTGCCCGAGTGAACATTTCAGATCCGGTTCCTGAGCGGGACGAGGTTGAAGTCCCATCGGTGGCGATGCGCCTACCGGCGAACCACCCCAGCGATGATACAGAGGATTCACAGGGTAAGGTGTATATGCCCCCATCTTCTAGTGAATCCAGCGACCAGTCACTTGTGGTGATGCGCCTGCCGGCGGACCACTTTAGTGCCAGCAATGAACACCCTATCTTGGCGGATGCAGAGCCTGCTGTGGGCCCGTGTGCCCTAGAGGAGGTGTATCCCGAGGTTGCGGACCCTGCTGTGGGCCCGTGCACCCTACAATGGTCAGTCCGACCTACTACCGAGGTACCATCGGTCCTGGAATGGGGACCAGTACCAAACGACGATGAGGGTGAGTCGACTGCCCCAGGGGTGTCGGGGGTGAGCCTCCAGGTGACCGCGGAGCACGATGGCTCCTTAAGTCTGGTCACCCGGGCGAAGGGCTCCCCTCTGCATCGCGTCCTGGCGGAGGTGTCCTCCTTGGGAGAATCCATCCCAAGCCAGTGGAGTGGTAAGGAACTCCCTAACTCCCCACAATCTCCGATGGAGCTGGCCGTGAAGAAGGCCAGAGTTGCGGCTTCTGAACGGAGTATGAGCCCGTGCGCTCCGACACAAGTGGTCCCAGGACTGGGATCCAACGCTCCCGAGTTTTCAGCGTGTAAGTGGACTGCCCCAGAAGTACCGGGGGCAGGTCCCAAGACGGCCGAGGTGGGAACTGACAGCATCCCCGAGGATCTGTTGGCCACCGTGAATCACCGCAGTGGTCGGGTGTCTACTCTTTACCCCCGGTCAGGTGAAACAGAGACATTGCCCAGTGCTCGCTTTTCAGTGGAAGCCTCGCAAGTCCGTAGGGACAAGGACTGTGTAAAGGAAGATCCAGGGAGACTGACCTCCTTTAAGCCCAAAAAGGAGTGTGCCATTCGCCAAGTCGTGGACCGCGGAAAAGGTCCTGGCCTCCTGGTCTGCCGCATCCCTGCCGCGGATGACCGGGTAAGGGTCTGCTTCAGAGACACTGTGCTACTCCTTCCACCAGGGGGAGGAAGTAGCGAAGAGCCAGTAACTGTCGCTTTAGAGTGTGCTATCCAAGAAATTTTTCTAGGGGAGGCTCACGGACGCAAAAGTGAGGTACCCCCACATGTTCAATTAGGGGCACCCCACAAATGGTCTCAGCACGCTTCGGTTAATTGGTGTGAAGTGCAATGTAACCTGAAGGGTAAATTCGACACGTGTTGTATGTTCTGTGCCATGCATTTTAATTGTATAAACCTTATGTCAGGGTATGGCGTTCTCCAAGCGAGGACGTTGGATTTTCCACCAGGGGGAGAGTGTAGCCTGGAGCTCCCGCAGCTCCTTGAGACCCCCCTCCCCTTGGTCAGCTCGATCTCGGGTGCCGAAAGACCCGACGGCTGCTTCTAAGGGTGGGGGCTGGAGCAGGGAGTAGCGCGGCTTCCCCTGCCTGCGGCCGGTTGACGGGGACGCGATCGGGCCGTTGCTAAGGCCGCGATCGCGTCTCTAAGGTCCCGGCGGCCGCAGAGCAGGGCGCCGCCATTGAGGACCGTCTCGCGCATGCGCAGTGGACGCGTAGGCGCAGGGAAAGCCCCAGAGCTAGGGATAGCTCGCGCGAGCATAGGGACAGCTCGCGCGAGCATAGGGACAGCTCGCGCGAGCATAGGGACAGCTCAGGGAGAAGAGAGAAAGCCCGGGAAAGCTTGCGCACGCGCAGTGGAGGGTAAGGAAAGTCCGCGAACCCCTAGCCTACCAGGGAAGGCTCTGAGCTGGGACTACATATCCCATGAGCCTCTGTATGCCCCACGTGACACCAGGGAGTCAATAGGGCTTAGGAAGGCCAGGCAGGCAAAGAGATACATTGTTTGGGCTGCAGCACGTTTGTCAGTCGGAGCTGGGGAGCTGTGAGGGAAGGAAGGGTGCAGAGAGCATGTGCAGCTCCTGCATCGAGTAAGGTCCCCACATCCCAAGTAAGGCCCCAACTCCCCACCAGGTTAGTGGGTAAGTGCTGAGGGACGGCCCAGATAGGGACGCTGCCCTTAGTGCGTGTGTGTGTGCTGTCTTGTCAGGATCACGGCTGGCAGGGCTGTGAGGCCTGACAAGAAGGCATAGTGCTAGTGTGCAGCAAGTTGCTGTACGCGTTAAGAAGTTTGCAGTGCGTAGTGTAGTGTTAGTGTTAGGGTTCAGTGAGTGTCAGGACTGGGATGAGTTAAGGGAGTGGGGCAGGTTATTACCCCGCAGGCCCTAGGAGTTTTCCCCAAGCCACCCCAGGTTGCGGTTCATCAGGGACAGGCCCTAGGTTAGGGTTCCTGTCGCTTTAGGGTTAGTTAGGGATAGACAGGGATAGCGGCGGTTGCTGTTCCCGTGATGCGGTTGGTGTTGCCGTGATTCGGTTGTGTTCCCGTGAAGCGGTGGGACCCTCGTTGGGGTTCCTGGAGAAGTACCTGGATAGGATCATACGGATGCATCGCACGTTTGACCCTTTTAGAAGAGTGTTGCAGGCCCGAGCATCGGAGTGCTCGGAAGGTATTCAATATATATGTGCACCAACAGGCCTAACACATTAATTAGTGACTGCGCAGTCACCCACGTTCTCTACTAGAGTGCGGGACATTGGGTGGGGATTCTCGGGACACTGGGTGGGATCACCTAGTGTTGGGAAGCGTCCTGCGCGACGCAGTAAGTGTCTCCTCTAGAGAGGGACACAGGTTATGATGTTATGATGTGTTTTCTTGCATGTTCAGTAAAGTCCCTAGTTAATATATATATCTGTGTGAGTATCGATTATTTTGATTGTCCTGCGAGGAACCACTCCCCCTATGGTGGGAGCCATCGCAGGTGGAGGCGCTGCATCATTGGAAGTAAGTACCCCAAGTATAAATGCCCCAGGTTCCCCATGGCGGAAGCTCAGCCCTCCTGTGAGCCAACAGGTATAGCACCACACTGAGAAGTAGTCAGATACACCTACACACCCCAATCTCACTTAGGGGGGGGGGGGGGGGGGAAGAGGGCTACACCGGTATTACCTCTCTGTGTGTGTATGTGTATACCGGTATTACCTCTCTGGGTGTATATGTGTATACCGGTATTACCTCTCTGGGTGTATGTGTATACCGATATTTCCTCTCTGGGCGTGTATGTGTATACCGGTATTACCTCTCTGGAAATGTATAGGTGTACGGTACAGGCATATCCCGCATTAACGTACGCAATGGGAGCGGAGCACGTATGTAAAGCGAAAATGTACTTAAAGTGAAGCACTGCTTTTTCCCCACTTATCGATGCATGTACTGTACGGCAATCATCATATACGTGCATAACTGATGTAAATAACGCATTTGTAACAGGCTCTATAGTCTCTCCATTTGCGCACAGCTTCGGTACAGGTAGGGAGCTGGTATTGCTGTTCAGAACGTTGTTCAGGATGTGCTGAAAGGTGTATGCGCGAGCTGCCGTTTGCCTATTGGGCGATATGTCCTTTCTCGTGAGTGTACTTAAAGTGAGTGTCCTTATACCGGGGTATGCCTGTATTACCTCTCTAGGCGTATATGTGTATACCGGTATTACCTCTCTGGGCCTGTACGTGTATACCATATTACCTCTCTGGGCGTGTATGTGTATACCGGTATTACCTCTCTGGACGTGTATGTGTATACTGGTACTACCTCTCTGGACATGTATGTGTATACAGGTATTAACTCTCTGGGTGTGTCAGTGTATACCATATTACCTCTCTGGGTGTGTCTGTGTATATCGGTATTATTTCTCTGGACATGTATGTGTATACCGGTGTTACCTCTCTAGGCGTGTACGTGTTTACCGGTATTACCTCTCTGGGCGTGTATGTGTATACCGGTATTACCTCTCTGGGCGTGTACGTGTATACCAGTATTACTTCTCTTGGCGTGTCTGTGTATGCTGGTATTATCTCTCTGGACATGTATGTGTATACCGGTGTTACCTCTCTAGGCGTGTACGTGTATACCGGTATTACCTCTCTGGGCGTGTATGTGTATACCGGTGTTACCTCTCTAGGCGTGTATGTGTATACCGGTATTACCTCTCTGGGTGTGTATGTGTATACCTGTATTACCTCTCTGGGCGTGTACATGTATTCCAGTATTACTTCTCTTGGCGTGTCTGTGTATGCTTGTATTACCTCTCGGGACATGTATGTGTATACAGGTATTAACTCTCTGGGCGTGTACGTGTATACCGGTATTACCTCTCTGGGCGTATATGTGTATACCGGTATTACTTCTTTTGGCGTGTCTGTGTATGACGGTATTACCACTCTGGACGTGTATGTGTATACCGGTATTACCTCTCTGGGCGTGTATGTTTATACCGGTATTACCTCTCTGGGTGTGTATGTGTATACCGGTATTACCGCTCTGGGCATGTATGTGTATACCGGTATTACCTCTATGGGCGTGTATGTGTATACCGGTATTACTTCTCTTGGCGTGTATGTGTATACCGGTATTACATCTCTGGGCGTGTATGCGTATACTGGTATACTTCTCTGGGCGTGTATGTGTATATCGGTATTACCTCTCTGGGTGTGTATGTGTATACCGGTATTACATTTCTGGACGTGTATGTGTATACCGGTATTACATCTCTGGGCGTGTATGTGCATACTGGTATACCTCTCTGAACATGTATGTGTGTAGCCAGGTCTCCCCAGCACATCCGCACCCCCCTCACCTGACTGCCGATCGCGGAGGCCGCCGCGTCCAATGGCGGCTCCGTTCGGCGATGGCAGGGGAGAGGGCGGTCAGGTTCCGGCTCGGGGGTTGCCTTGGCAACCGGCCGCACGCGCATCTCAGGGCTCCCGGCGCTCCCGGAGCCAGGCGGATAGAGCCCCGCCATTGCGCTTCGAGAGGCAGGGAAGAGTCGCGCGAGGGCAGAGACAGAGCAGGAAACAGTGAGGCGGCCATTAATAGATCGCGCATGCGCGGGAGAAGCGCGCACGCGGCCCCAATGGTATAGCAGCCTCCTGGGAACTACAACTCCCAGGAGGCATAGAGAGACAGGCACCAGGTGCCTGATAGTGGCCAATAGGGCTGGAGGAAGCTCAGCCCGGGAAAAGAGATACATTTCCCGGGCTTTGCATGAGTCAGTTAGTTGGAGCAGCGGAGCTGAAGGGGAAGGAAGGATGCAGGGAGTGAGTGCAGCTCCTGCATCCAGATAGGTACCCACACCCTCCAGGTAGGCCCCAACTCCCCACCAGGTTAGTGGGTAACTGAAAAGGGACGGCCCTAGATAGGGAGGTCGCCCTTAGTGTGTGTAAGGTGCAGGTTTGGCAGTGCCACAGCGGGTAGTGCTGTGCGCACTGGCAAATAGGCATAGAGTGCGTGCAGTGGGTTATTGGTGCGGGTTCCAGGTTGCTGTGTTGAGTGTTGCATGTGACGCTGCATGTACTGAGTGCAAGGTGTGTGCAGCGTGTGTTACTGTCTGCAGGCTGACTGTGAGAGCTGTGTGTCGGCTGCAGGCGCGTTAGGATTAGTGAGTTAGCTAGTGGTTAGTGAGGTTTCTGGACTTGGGGTAGTAGGGGAGGGGGGTAGGTTATTAACCCCGCAGGCCCTAGGAGTTTTCCCCAAGCCACCCCAGGTTGCGGTTCATCAGGGACAGGCCCTAGGTTAGGGTTCCTGTCACTTTAGGGATAGATAGGGATAGCGGCGGTTGCTGTTCCCGGAAAGCGGTTGGACCCACGTTGGGGTCCACAGAGACTGTGTTCCCGAGGGGACCGCCCTAGCGGTCCACAAGTGCAGGAGTTCGGTTGGAGGAGTCCTCGCCGATTGACCCTTTGAGAAGAGTGTTGCAGGCCCGAGCATCGGAGTGCTCGGAAGGTACCTCTGTATTATATGTGCACCAACAGGCCTATTAATTTAGTGACTGCGCAGTCACCCACGATCTCCGTAGGAGTACGGGACATTGGGTGGGGGTTACAGGACACTGGGTGGGAACACCAGACATTGGGCAGAAGGTGCTCCAGTATTGCATAAGGTTATGATGTTATGTAATGTGTTATATGTTCATAAGTAAAGTCCTTAGTTATTATATAATCACTGTGTGTGTGTTGTTTCTGATTGGGTTCCTATGTAGGGTCATTCTACACTTCCATAGAATCCTACATAGGTGGAGGCGCTGAAAGAAGATCCGTTCCTGAGGATTCACCCCAGGCTCTCATTAGCGGAGGCTCAGACCTCCTGTGAGCCTGCAGGTATACGCACCACACCGGTAACACTACATGTTCTACTCACCCACACTATATATGAGATTGGGTGGGGTGGAATACCCGTTACATTTGGAGGCGCTGCTGAGATACCACCTGGGGTGCCCTGTCCATTTTTTTTCTAAATTGTCCCGTCCCTATTTTTGTCGCCATGTTTGTGAAGTCCAGAGACGAGGTCCTTGCCTGGGCTTTGCGGCAGTATATGGAACCTGGCCAGGTAGTGGCGGTAGGAGGCATTCCCGCTCTTATACCCGCGGTTAAAGTCCGGGAGTATATGTGTAAAATTCCTGGGTGGCCGTGGGCATGTGTCTTAGAGGAAGAACAAGATCCCACGTCTATATGGAAAACCATACTTTTTGTTGTAACTCACACTGAGGATATATGCCTGGCAGAGGCACCGTCCGCGCTGTTCATGCCCGGGGGCCCCTCAGAAGGGTACCCCCTAGTCTATGCCGACCCAGCAAAATGGCGTCTCCCGCCAAATCAGGAGAGCGCACGTGCTGCTGACTGCAAGCCTGCACAGAAAGATGTCGCAACATTCTGTCCGGGTTTGGCGCGAAAGTCAGAGCCCCTCCCCTGTGATGTGAGTGACTCAGTGCAGAGCGAAAACCAATCCCTTGTAAAAAGTGCCCTTCCTTTAGATTCCACCAGGGGGAGCAAGCACGGTTATCTTCAACCATACGTGGACGCTGTGATAGACACTCTGATCTCTGAGGATGAGATGATGCATGAGGATGAGATAGACTGTCAGGGGATACACCCTAATGTGTATGTGCCCTGGCGAGCGCCAGGAATAGATCTCCTTATGCTACTGTGCCCCTGCTTGCAAGAAGCCTATGACGAGGGAGCCGTCATGTCCCAAGTGCCACTAGACTTCAGGATCACCGAGGTAGATGGGGAGCCGTGTACACAGTGCTTTAGCCCCACCTGTGACTGTTCTAGGGGTGCACTGGCGTGGGAGCCCAGATGTGATTGTTGCGGTGCAATTTTCTTGATGCCTATTGTACCCCAGCCTACAGAGCCAGCTAAGGAGCCAAGAGAACCCTTGGCGGAGAAGAGCGCGACTGCAGTGGAGGTACCGGAGCACGCCAGCTTCGTACCCACAACCACTGGCTGTATTACAGAAGGATCTGGTGACTACCTTGCGGAGGATACTGTCATGATATCTTCCGGGGAAAAGGTGTATCCCGATGTTGCGGACCCTGCTGTGGGCCCGTGTGCCCTACAATGGTCAGTCCGACCTACTACGGAGGTACCATCGGTCCTAGAATGGGGACCAGTACCTAACGCCGACAAGGGTGAGTCGACTGCCCCAGGGGTGTCGGGGGTGAGCCTCCAGGTGACCGCGGAGCACGATGGCTCCTTAAGTCTGGTCGCCCGGGCTTCCCTCTGCATCGCGTCCTGGTGGAGGTGTCCTCATTAGAAGGTAGCTGTCCAGACAAGAGAGTGGACCAGTGTCTACCGCCGATCCTTCCGGAAGAAGGGAAGCCCATCGTCAGCCAGCAGAGTGGTAAGGAACCCCCTTGTTCCCCACAGACTCCGATGGAGGTGGCCGTGAAGAAGGCCAAAGCTACGGTTCCTGAGCGGAGTGTGAGCCCGTGTGCTCCGACACAAGTGGTCCCAGGACTGGGATCCAACGCTCCCGAAGTTCGAGTCAGTGAGTGGACTGTCCCAGAAGAGTTGGGGACAGGTCCCGACACCACCAAGGTGGGAACTGACAGCGTCCCCGAGGACCTGTTGGCCACCGTGAATCACCACAGGGGTAAGGTGTCTACTCTTTCCCCCCTGCCAGGTGAAACCGAGACATTGTCCAGTGCTCGCTTCTCAGTGGAAGCCTCGCAAGTCCGTAGGGACAAGGACTGTGTAAAGGAAGATCCAGGGAGACTGGCCTCCTTTACGCCCAAAAAGGAGCGTGCCATTCGCCAGGTGGTGGACCGCGGGAAAGGTCCTGGCCTCCTGGTCTACCTCACCCCTGCCGCGGATGACCGGGTAAAGGTCTGCTTCAGAGACACTGTGCTACTCCTTCCACCAGGGGGAGGAAGTAGCGAAGAGCCAGTAACTGTCGCTTTAGAGTGTGCTCTCCAAGAAATTTTTCTGGGGGAGGCTCACGGACGCAAAAGTGAGGTACCCCCATCTGATCTGGTAGGGGCACCCCACACATGGTCTCAGCCAGTCTCGGGTATTATTGAGTGTGATGTACCATGTAATCTGAGGTGTAAAGTCGACCTGATAAGTGTAACAAATATGACATGCCGTATTTTATTGTGTAACCTTATGTCAGGGTATGGCGTTCTCCAAGCGAGGACGTTGGATTTTCCACCAGGGGGAGAGTGTAGCCAAGTCTCCCCAGCACGTCCGCACCCCCCTCACCTGACTGCCAATCGCGGGGGCCGCGGCATCCAATGGCGGCTCCGTTCAGCGATGGCAGGGGAGAGGGCGGTCAGGTCCCGGCTCGGGGGTTGCCGGGGACGCGTGCGGCCGGTTGCCAAGGCCGCAAGCGCATCTCAGGGCTCCCGGCGCTCCCGAAGCCGGGCGGATAGGGCGCCGCCATTGCGCTTCAGTTCGCGCATGCGCAGTAGGTCCCCGGCGGCCCAGTTAGCTCGCGCATGCGCAGGGATGCTGCGAGAGGCAGGGAAGAGTCGCGCGAGGGCAGAGACAGAGCAGGAAACAGTGAGGCGGCCATTAATAGATCGCGCATGCGCGGGAGAAGCGCGCACGCGGCCCCAATGGTATAGCAGCCTCCTGGGAACTACAACTCCCAGGAGGCATAGAGAGACAGGCACCAGGTGCCTGATAGTGGCCAATAGGGCTGGAGGAAGCTCAGCCCGGGAAAAGAGATACATTTCCCGGGCTTTGCATGAGTCAGTTAGTTGGAGCAGCGGAGCTGAAGGGGAAGGAAGGATGCAGGGAGTGAGTGTAGATCCTGCATCCAGATAGGTACCCACACCCTCCAGGTAGGCCCCAACTCCCCACCAGGTTAGTGGGTAACTGAAAAGGGACGGCCCTAGATAGGGAGGTCACCCTTAGTGTGTGTAAGGTGCAGGTTTGGCAGTGCCACAGCGGGTAGTGCTGTGCGCACTGGCAAATAGGCACAGGGTGTGTGCAGTGGGTTATTGGTGCGGGTTCCAGGTTGCTGTGTTGAGTGTTGCATGTGACGCTGCATGTACTGAGTGCAAGGTGTGTGCAGCGTGTGTTACTGTCTGCAGGCTGACTGTGAGAGCTGTGTGTCGGCTGCAGGCGCGTTAGGATTAGTGAGTTAGCTAGTGGTTAGTGAGGTTTCTGGACTTGGGGTAGTAGGGGAGGGGGGTAGGTTATTAACCCCGCAGGCCCTAGGAGTTTTCCCCAAGCCACCCCAGGTTGCGGTTCATCAGGGACAGGCCCTAGGTTAGGGTTCCTGTCACTTTAGGGATAGATAGGGATAGCGGCGGTTGCTGTTCCCGGAAAGCGGTTGGACCCACGTTGGGGTCCACAGAGACTGTGTTCCCGAGGGGACCGCCCTAGCGGTCCACAAGTGCAGGAGTTCGGTTGGAGGAGTCCTTGCCGATTGACCCTTTGAGAAGAGTGTTGCAGGCCCGAGCATCGGAGTGCTCGGAAGGTACCTCTGTATTATATGTGCACCAACAGGCCTATTAATTTAGTGACTGCGCAGTCACCCACGATCTCCGTAGGAGTACGGGACATTGGGTGGGGGTTACAGGACACTGGGTGGGAACACCAGACATTGGGCAGAAGGTGCTCCAGTATTGCATAAGGTTATGATGTTATGTAATGTGTTATATGTTCATAAGTAAAGTCCTTAGTTATTATATAATCACTGTGTGTGTGGTTTCTGATTGGGTTCCTATGTAGGGTCATTCTACACTTCCATAGAATCCTACATAGGTGGAGGCGCTGAAAGAAGATCCGTTCCAGAGGATTCACCCCAGGCTCTCATTAGCGGAGGCTCAGACCTCCTGTGAGCCTGCAGGTATACGCACCACACCGGTAACACTACATGTTCTGCTCACCCACACTATATATGAGATTGGGTGGGGTGGAATACCCGTTACATGTGTATAACCGGTATTACCTTTCTGGGCGTGTATGTGTATTCCGATATTACCTATCGGGGCGTGTATGTGTATATCGTATTATCTCCCTGGGCGTGTGTGTATACAGGTATTAACTCTCTGGGAAGAAAATAAAGTGCGCAACTACTAATTGAGTGACGTGATAATTAGTGATTAAATAAAATTACGTGACCTTGAACAGTGTCTGCAGCTGCGATGGAGGGGGGGCTCAGGGACCCCCTAAGCTAACAGATAAAAACAGAAAAGACACAGCGCACAATACCGGAATACACATACACGCCCAGAAAGGTAATACCGGTTATACACATACATGTTCAGAGAGGTATACCAGTATGCACATACACGCCCAGAGATGTAATACCGGTATACACATACACGTCCAGAGATGTAATACCGGTATACACATACACGCCCAGAGAGGTAAAACCGTTATACACATACACGCCAAGAAAGGTAATACAGGTATACACATACACGCCCAGAGAGGTAATACCGGTATACACATACACGCCCAGAGAGGTATTACCTGTATACACATACACATCCAGAGAGGTAATACCTTTATACACATACACCCCCAGAGAGGTAATACCGGCATACACATACATGTCCAGAGAGGTAATACCGGTATACACATACAAGCCCAGAGAGTTAATAACAGAAAAGACACAGCGCACAACGCTCATAGTGCATTAAACAATATATTGACATAAACAATAAGGTAGGGTGAGTAATGTGCGTACATCAAAGTGATTAATCATAAGCAGTTTTGGGATAATGTTACCCAACGCCTCAGGAAACCGGAACGAGTGTCCTCACAAGGGTTGTGGCGCTGATATCTCGGATGCAGGATCCTGTTGGTAGGAAGGTAAGTAGGAAGCCTCTACGAGTTCTTTCTCCCCAGAGCACGAGTCAAACGTCAGCTACTGTCCCATACAGTGCTTTGCCAGAGCGAAGCTCCACACCGGCTGGATTCTCTCACTCCCCTCCGTGCGAAGCACTTCTGGGTCGATGACGTCACCGCGGGGGAGATCGCTGGTTATGGCGCCGTTCAAACTCGATCAGCTCGCGTGGTGGGGTGATAGTTAGAGGTAGAGCTCTTGACCAGTCATCCAACGCGTTTCGAAACCCGTGGGTTTCTTCATCAGGGAATAAAATAAAGTGGTTTCGGATGAATTCTAAATACTACACGATCGTACCTCATTGGCTAAGCTATCTACTCTCATAGCCAATGAGGAAGTAGTAGAGGCGGGTTAAAAGTCCCGGTTTCGCGCGTCACTGGTTGTCAATGGCAACAGAACATATACTAAAATAAACTTTATTAACAATGACATGTCTAACCACACGCGATTGATGAAACTAAAACAAAAGGAAACAGTGTTACACATAATAAAAAAACATAGTGCACGAGTGCATCAGTGGCTGGGCAGACTAGGATGGCTATCCTAAAATGCAATATATATCACAAATAAAGTGAGTAAAGAAGATGAAAAGTGATCAAAGCCGATTAGCACTAAAGAGCAGCAAGATGAATACAAGCAGCCTAAATTCATTAAAAGGGGCATGTCCTGATAAATTGGCTAAAAAGACAAAGAGACAAAAATTAAAAATTCATATAAAAATAAAATTGAGTTAAAAGCTTTTTGAGGTAGTATAAATGGATCATATAAGAACTTTAATACAGGGACCAAATGTCTATATCTTCATTTAAACCCCCTGGATACAAGGTGTTTAATTTGTGTATCCAGAAGGTTTCCTGCCTAGAAAGTTCTTTTACTCTGTCACCCCCTCTCCTATTTTTGGGTATATACTTAATACCTTTAAATAGTAGAGAGGAGGGGTCACTGTTGTGGAATTGTGCATAATGTTTAGAAAGGCTATGCTTCATAAACCCTATTTTAATGTTGCGCAAGTGTTCTTGAATGCGTACTTTCAAAGGGCGTTTGGTACGTCCCACATAGAAAAGGCCATACGGACACTCCAATAAATAAACCACATGGTCAGTATTGCAATATATAAAATCATTAATATCATGTACTTCTCCATTTGTACATTTAAAAGTTTTTCTGTCGGGGTGCAAATGCTTGCAAACTGAACACTTACCGCACTTGAAATTCCCAATTGGTTTAGTGCTTAACCATTTTCTACCTACACTAGGGTGTTCTGTTAGTTTTATATCACTTGGGGATAGTGTATTTTTTAGATTTTTTGCTCTTCTGTAAATAAATTTTGGGAATTCCGAGAGGTGAGCACCCAGCAGCAAATCATTTGATAAAATAGGCCAATGTTTTCTTATAATTTTCTCAATACGCCCCGTCATTGAATTAAAATTAGTGAGAAAAGAAACGTTGCATTTACCCTCATTTTCCTGGGGGGTTTTGCTTTTTTTATGTTTTGTTAATAACATGGTTTTTCTATCAAGTTTTCTTATTTTCTCCAGATCTTTATTTAGTTTCTCTAGACGATAGCCCCTCTCTAAAAATCTTAAGGTCAATTTTTTGGCCTGTTCCTCAAAGTCTACTTCCGTACTACAGTTCTTCTTCAACCTATAATATTGGCCACTGGGGATATTTGATATCCACGTTTTTTTGTGGTTGCTTGTGGCAACAAGGAGGTTGTTGCAATCAACCTCCTTGAAGTGCGTTTTTGTTACCACATTCCCCTCTGCTGACGCCATAAGATTGAGATCCAGGAAGTGTACTTCTGTCTCATGCTCTACATGTGTAAAAGTGAGGTTTTTGTTATTGTTATTTATGTACTGTAGGAATTGGCCAATTGAGCACTGGTCGCCGTCCCATATGCACAGGATGTCATCTATGAACCGACGCCACACAATAATATTTGCCTTGAAAGGGTTGTTATTATAAATGTATTCCTCTTCCCATCTTCCCATGTACAGGTTTGCGAAACTGGGGGCAAATCTCGTGCCCATTGCAGTTCCGCAAACCTGTATAAAAAATTCATCAAGAAACATAAAATAATTATGTTTCAGGATGTACCTGATAGAATCTACAACAAATTGGCTATTGAGGGGATGTAGGGTGACATCATTCAATAAAAAGGATTGAACGGCATTAAGACCCTCCTCATGTGGGATGTTAGTATACAGGGCCTGCACATCGCAGGTGAGCCACCTGTAGGAGTCTTTCCACACAAAACCTTCCATCAGATTCAACACTGATGTTGAATCTCTCAAGTAGGAAGGGAGTTTTGCTACAAAAGGTTGGAGGAAATAGTCCACATATTGGGATAGGTTAGATGTAAGGCTCTCTATTCCCGAAATAATCGGTCTGCCTGGCGGGTTTGTCACACTTTTGTGAGTTTTTGGGAGATGATAAAAAATGGCAATTTTTGGACAGCTACCGTACAAAAACTCATATTCTCTTTTTTCAATTACATTACTTGTGAGGGCTTCATCAAGAAGAATTTTTAGTAAAACCAGAAATTCCCCCGTAGGGTCCCTTTTCAATCTTTTATAGGAGGTGGTGTCGTTTAGGAGTCTGAGGGCTTCCCCCTCATAGTCCTTCCTATCTTGTAACACGACACCGCCCCCCTTGTCAGCTTGCCTGATAATCAAGTTTTTGTTTTCTTTTAGGAGTTTTAGAGCCAATGCTTCGTTTTTGTTCAAATTATGTCTAATATCACTACTTTTGACATTATTAGTTAATAAATTAAAATCTTTGTTGACCATGTTAAAAAATGTCTCTATGTGATGACCTTTGGAGTGTGCAGGGTAAAATTTTGACTTCCCTCTAAAGTGAGTATGTGTGCAGGTTAAATCATCGTTCCTAGTCTCTAGCTGAATTGATTCAGCAGTACTAGTGTCAGTAATCCTTATTGATGGAGTATTTTCTATATCTGATTTAATAAAATGCCTCTTCAGAGTGAGATTCCAAACAAACTTCTGAAGGTCCGTATATAATTGGAAAGCATTAGGGCCACAAGACCGGGAGAAAGTGAGGCCTCTGTCTAAAACCTTTTTCTGGTCATCCGTCAAGATGACAGTAGACAGATTAAAGATCCCTATAGGAGATGTAGTTTTTAAGACATCTCGCAATGTCTTTTCTTGAGATCTGCCCCCCCCTCTTGTTCCTCTCCTGACAGGACCCTTTTCCTCCTTTCTTTTATCTCCGGTTTTTGTATTGCACCCTGACCCTCTCCCTTCCTCAGCGGATCTATGTGCCTGTTTTTGACTGAGTCTAAAAAACCAGAGGGAGAGGATTGGGCCGGTGATCTCTGCCTAGCACTTGGTTTAAAAGCTCTCTGATTAAAATTCGAATCATAATTACCATATTCTCTTTGCCCATATCTAAAATTTGGAATGTAGTTTTTCCCTTTGTAATTAGGGTTTCTAAATTGTCCCTCCTGTCTGGGGTGGGGCGGGTAACCATTATTTGGGGTAAAACCCCTTCTATCTCCATATACTTGGGTATCCCTGCCTCTTTCATTCCAATTTTCCCAGCCTTTTTGATTAGGGAAAGGTGTAAAATTTCTTTGCTGCTCATTAGTTCTGTTTAAGGATTGGGAGGAGTCTCTTATACCCCCTCCTTTTTGGTTAATTTTAAAGACCTGCTTCTATCAGAGTCTTTTGCCCAATTCCTTTGTCTGTTATTATCGTAATCGGCTTTGTCTCTAAAAAACTTTTCATGTTTCTTTTTCATGATTTCTTCCTCCGCATGTTCAAGTTTCATGCAGAGGTCGTGTTCGAGCTCCGAGCAATCATACTCAATTACTAGGGGCTCCAACACTTTGATAACATCTGAAATCTCTTTATCCATCATTTTTAATGGTTTTGTTCTTACGTAAATAATGAGTTTCATTAGTGATATAGAACAGTCATCCAAGATCCTATTCCACTCTTTTAAAAAATGTTCATTCTCCTTACCGAAGGTGGGTGATTTGCGAAAACGCAGGCCCCTAGGGACTCTATCACACTCCACATATTTTTGAATAGTTCTTTTTTCAAGGTGGATTTTTCCTTCGGTAAGGAGTAATTGCTCTAATACTTTAAAATTCTTTTCAATAGATCCCTTAACATTTCCCTTGTCAGGAACTATAGTACGTTCCTCAGAAAACAGTGAGTCAAAATGTTCATCACGTTTTTTCCGGCAATCTACCAGGCTCCACACCATGGTCCGGGTAAAATATTAAACCACACTAAAGGGTGTGAAAATAAAAGTGTGAGTGCAGCACCAAACAGAGCAAAGATAAGTGAGAAGAAAATAAAGTGCGCAACTGCTAATTGAGTGACGTGATAATTAGTGATTAAATAAAATTACGTGACCTTGAACAGAGCGTCTGCAGCTGCGATGGAGGGGGGCTCAGGGACCCCCTAAGCTAACAGATAAAAACAGAAAAGACACAGCGCACAACGCTCATAGTGCATTAAACAATATATTGACATAAACAATAAGGTAGGGTGAGTAATGTGCGTACATCAAAGTGATTAATCATAAGCAGTTTTGGGATAATGTTACCCAACGCCTCAGGAAACCGGAACGAGTGTCCTCACAAGGGTTGTGGCGCTGATATCTCGGATGCAGGATCCTGTTGGTAGGAAGGTACACTGGCGACACACTTTATTCGAGCTTGGCTAGTCCCACGAATTCGGGTATACCCGGGTGTATTGAGGTTTGTGACTGTTTTCTGCCCGAGTGCATTGAGTTATTTTCCAAGCAGGGATTGAAGCATTTTATTCCCGCTGGCTGCAATACTGCACAGTATATATATATATACTGCATTACAATTCATGAATTTATGCCATCTGGTAGACACGCGAAGCATTGCAGCCTATTAAATCCTAATCATTATCATTTAACAGATCAGCCGCCCATCAGCCAGGCATGAACCCAGGCTGGGAAGGCAAATGCAACGGGGCTTGTCAGAGGTGAGGAGTGGCGCATTCCAGGTATCTGCCAGGTACATACCGGGTATTTGCTCGAATAAAGTGTGTCGGTGCAGTAAGTAGGAAGCCTCTACGAGTTCTTTCTCCCCAGAGCACGAGTCAAACGTCAGCTACTGTCCCATACAGTGCTTTGCCAGAGCGAAGCTCCACACCGGCTGGATTCTCTCACTCCCCTCCGTGCGAAGCACTTCCGGGTCGATGACATCACCGCGGGGGAGATCGCTGGTTATGGCGCCGTTCAAACTCGATCAGCTCGCGTGGTGGGGTGATAGTTAGAGGTAGAGCTCTTGACCAGTCATCCAACGCGTTTCGAAACCCGTGGGTTTCTTCATCAGACAGATTAAAGATCCCTTTAGGAGATGTAGTTTTTAAGACATCTCGCAATCTCTTTTCTTGAGATCTGGCCCCCCCCTCTTGTTCCTCTCCCGACAGGACCCTTTTCCTCCTTTCTTTTATCTCCGGAAGATATAGACATTTGGTCCCTGTATTAAAGTTCTTATATGATCCATTTATACTACCTCAAAAAGCTTTTAACTCAATTTTATTTTTATATGAATTTTTAATTTTTGTCTCTTTGTCTTTTTAGCCAATTTATCAGGACATGCCCCTTTTTTTTTTTTTTTTTTTTTTTTCAACTTTGTTTTTATTGGTTTTTAGTGCATACAATCAATGGGTTACATTACGTTGATACTTATTCCTAGTATACACATCCCTTGCAAGGACAAACTACAGATGACGGACGAACTTTGGGAAGACCCACAGGACAAGACCGAGACAGACAAACAACATTTACGGGAAAGTAGGGGGGGAGAGGGGGGGGGGGAGGGGGGGTAGGGAGGGAGAGGCGTAGACGGTTCCCAAACTACGTGTCGATCCAACGATCTGCACCGGCCCTGTTATCACCCTGCACTTGATCTCCTCGCTTGGAGCCCTACGCCACAACTGCTTCCGCTACACAACTTTGTTCTAGTTGGGATAGTACCACCGCCCTGGGGGAGCCCTACTGTCCGAACGTCCCGTGCAGCTCCCTGTCCAACATCCAAGGAGAACCCATTTCCGACTATCACAGCCATATGGTGGCCTCATTCATCCCCTGAATATCGGTCTGGGCCAACCACAGTGACCAGACTTTTTCGAATTTATCGGCCGAATCGTTAACTAAGCTCGTTAACTTCTCCATTCGGCATATGAACCAAATTCTGTTCCTAATTTTGTCTATAGAAGGAATCGCATTCTGGTTCCACAATGCTGCGGTCTCGCACCGCATAGCGGTAGCAAAGTGTGCTATCAGCTTGTTACCCGACCGGGATACCTCATTTGTAGGTTTCCCTAGTAGAAACAGCCACGGGTCCAGCTGGATTTTGAGCCCCAAAAAGATCCTCTGCAGCCAATCTCGGATCTGGGTCCAGATCGGCACTATTTTCGGGCAAGACCACAGCATGTGTACCAGATCCCCTCGTTCCCCGCACCGCCTGGGGCAGAGCGGGGAAGATCCCTGGTTGAATTTGGCCAGTCTAACTGGTGTGAGATACCACCGTAGTAATACCTTATACGAGTTCTCCTTCAATGTTGTACAGATGGAGCTAGTGGCCGCGGCCTTGAATACCTCGGCCCAGTCCTCGTCCTCTAGTTGGCCCTGAAGATCCTCTTCCCATTGCGTCATGAACCGGGGTTTAACTGTCCTGTCCGTGTCCGTATTCACCACTTCTCTATATAAGGCAGAGATCAGTCCCCGTGTGCCTGTCCCCCGCACACAGAGCTTCTCAAAATTCGTCAGCGGTGGTCTCACCGGGTGTGCGTTATAGTATGCCCTGACCTGGAGGTATTTCATAAAATCCGTGTTAGGAATGTCTGTTTCTGACTGTATTACTTCGAATGATTTGATCTTACCTTTAGCCTCCAGGTCCTTCAACCGTCTAACCCCCGATTTACGCCAGAGCTGAAAGCTCTTATTTGTCAGACCCGGAGCAAAGTCCGGATT
This sequence comes from Ascaphus truei, assembly GCF_040206685.1. Classification (NCBI taxonomy): domain Eukaryota; kingdom Metazoa; phylum Chordata; class Amphibia; order Anura; family Ascaphidae; genus Ascaphus; species Ascaphus truei. The sequence goes on along the minus strand of NW_027456730.1, from coordinate 2,230,324 downwards.
GCCATGTAAAGGTGCCATCAGGGTATGTTTGGAGGTTAATGAGCTGTTATCTTTGGAGGCCTCCCAGACCGAGAGTGAGTTGAGCACAGAGGACAATGGAATGAGAACCTCCCTCACCCGTTTCCTCGGGTACCAGATCAGGTCCATGATCTCCAGCGGGGCACACACCGCCCTCTCCAGTGCCACCCACCGCCGCAGCTCAGGGTCACCGTGCCATTGTGTAATTTGGCACAATTGTGCCGCTTTGTAGTAGGATATAACACTCGGCACCGCTAGGCCACCAGCTTCCTTGGCCTTCTGCATCGTCTTTACTCTAATCCGTGGTTTTCTACCATTCCAAAATAAGTGAGAACAACTGATCTCCATATGGCGGTAACCTTTTTGTCACAAAACGCCAAAGGGCTCAACAGTCCGCACAAGCGGAGGATCTCCTTCGCGGAGTTCAAAAGGAGAGGGGCGGAGGTGGTCTTTCTCCAGGAGACACACTTCAGCTCTAGACATAGCCCTAAATTTATGGACTCACACTTCCGTCAGTTTTTCCTAGCTTCAGGGGAGGAGAAAAAGAGAGGGGTAGCTATATTATTCCATAATAACACCCAATTCCAGGTAGAAAAGATCAAAAGAGACCCCGGAGGAAGGTATATTGTGCTGATCGGGATCCTCAAACAGACCAGAATCACATTGGCATGCATATATGCGCCGAGTGAGGGTCAGACGGATTTCTTCAACGCTTTTTTCCAAAAGCTGCAGCAGTGGGCCGAGGGCCATATTGTACTAGGAGGGGACTTTAACACAGTACTCAATCCTAAGGTCGACCGCACGACATCCAAACAATCTATAAGGAAGGTAAGTAATACCGCACTTCTGAGGGGACTAAGACAAACTGGTTTAGTTGATGTCTGGAGAGAGCAGCACCAGGGTGAACGCAGCTACTCCTTCTATTCTCATCCCCATGACAGTTACAGTAGGATTGACCACTTCTTTGTGTCGGGCAGAATGGTTCCACAAATATCCGACACAAACATACATGATATTACTTGGTCGGACCATGCATCAATTGAGCTCAGATGCACTCAAATTGGGTTTGTCAGGCCAGGAGCAAATTGGAAGCTAAACGAATCAATAATTAAAATCCCGGAATTACAAAAAAAAGTCAAAACCGAGATATCAGCCTACTTCAGGATAAATAGTGGTAGTGTGGTTTCCCAATCTATGTTATGGGAGGCTCATAAAGCCACAATCCGGGGGGTCTTAATCAGCATCGCTGCAGGCAGAAAAAAGAAAAAGGAGGCCAAATTAACGCAGCTCTATAAAAGGTTACACGAGCTCTCTACACTACATAACCGGACAGGTAGAGAGGACACCCTTAAGGAGTTGAAGGATGTCAGGATTGAACTGAACCTCCTCCTTACCTCCAGGGCCGAGAAGGACATGAGTTGGACACAGAGGAAATTCTATGAGAAAGCTAACAAACCGGACACCATGCTGGCTACCAGACTCCGAAACCGGAAACCAAATTTTAATATTCAGTCTATCAAAACAAGTGAGGGCCAGTGTTCCTCAAACCCTAAAGTGATAGTGGGGGAGTTTGCGAAATACTACACACAGCTATACAATGGGGAGAAGGTAGTCCACAATGCTAGGACAAGTAGTAAACTACGGAAATTCCTGGCAGACGCGGCCTTGCCACAATTGTCCAGAGCGGAGAGCGAGGCACTACAGAGCGACTTTACGAGGGAGGAACTAGAGGCGGTAGTCAAAAACTTAAAAGCGTCAAAAGCCCCGGGCCCGGATGGGTTCTCCAATCTGTACTACAAAAAATTTATCGGAGTTTTGGCTCCTCACATGCTCCAGTTATTCAATGGAGTGTTAGCAGGAGAGCCCTTCCCGGGGCAGATGCTCCAGGCGTCAATTTCAGTAATCCATAAAGAGGACAAAGATCCAACTAGTTGCCAGAGTTACAGGTCAATATCATTAATAAATACAGATGTTAAAATCTATTCTAAATTACTGGCCAATAGATTAAATATCATCCTGCCGAGGCTTATTCACCCGGATCAAGTTGGCTTCATTAGAACCAGACAAGCGGCCGATAACACTAGAAGGATTGTTGATATCATAGATTTTATAGGAGCCAAGGAGATCCGAAGTGTGGCCCTAAGCCTAGATGCGGAAAAGGCTTTCGACAGGATTGATTGGCCATACCTGGAGTCCACGCTTGGAGCATTTGGGTTCGGAGACATATTCCAACAGGCAGTCAAGGCTTTGTACAGGGCCCCAACAGCTAGGGTGGTCCACCAAGGATACCCGTCTGATCTTTTCCCAATTAAAAGCGGCACGAGGCAGGGGTGTCCACTTTCGCCCCTGCTCTTCACCCTATGCATCGAACCGCTAGCAGCGCAAATTCGGAACAACGCTGATATCTCTGGGATACAAATCCACTCCCAGGAGCATAAGGTGGCTTTGTATGCAGATGACATCATCCTAACCCTATCTAGACCGCTCGTCTCGCTACCTAATTTGTTCGAGCTTCTAGAGCGGTTTGCCCAGATCTCAGGCTTCAAAATAAATAAATCCAAATCAGAGGCCCTAAGCCTCAACATGCCGAGAGAAATGGAGAAGCTGATAGAACTCAATTTTGGGTTTAGATGGTGCCCTTCCTCCATGAAATACCTAGGAGTGCAGATCACAAAACAGACAAGCTCCTTATATTCGGCTAACTATCCCAAACTGCTGAGGACTCTAAAGAAAGAGCTGCAGGATTGGAAGGCATATGGTATTTCCTGGCTAGGGAGGATCTATAGTGTCAAGATGAACGTCCTTCCCCGGATTCTATACCTGTTTCAAACTCTCCCAATTCCCGTGGTAAGAGCGGACATTACAGGGCTCCAAAAATCTATATCTCACTTTATTAGGACAAGCCCCTTTTAATGAATTTAGGCTGCTTGTATTCATCTTGCTGCTCTTTAGTGCTAATCGGCTTTGATCACTTTTCATCTTCTTTACTCACTTTATTTGTGATATATATTGCATTTTAGGATAGCCATCCTAGTTTGCCCAGCCACTGATGCACTCGTGCACTATGGTTTTTTATTATGTGTAACACTGTTTCCTTTTGTTTTAGTTTCATCAATCGCGTGTGGTTAGACATGTCATTGTTAATAAAGTTTATTTTAGTATATGTTCTGTTGCCATTGACAACCAGTGACGCGCGAAACCGGGACTTTTAACCCGCCTCTACTACTTCCCCATTGGCTATGAGAGTAGATAGCTTAGCCAATGAGGTACGATCGTGTAGTATTTAGAATTCATCCGAAACCACTTTATTTTATTCCCTGATGAAGAAACCCACGGGTTTCGAAACGCGTTGGATGACTGGTCAAGAGCTCTACCTCTAACTATCACCCCACCACGCGAGCTGATCGAGTTTGAACGGCGCCATAACCAGCGATCTCCCCCGCGGTGACGTCATCGACCCGGAAGTGCTTCGCACGGAGGGGAGTGAGAGAATCCAGCCGGTGTGGAGCTTCGCTCTGGCAAAGCACTGTATGGGACAGTAGCTGACATTTGACTCGTGCTCTGGGGAGAAAGAACTCATAGAGGCTTCCTACTTACCTTCCTACCAACAGGATCCTGCATCCGAGATATCAGCGCCACAACCCTTGTGAGGACACTCGTTCCGGTTTCCTGAGGCGTTGGGTAACATTATCCCAAAACTGCTTATAATTAATCACTTTGATGTACGCACATTACTCACCCTACCTTATTGTTTATGTCAATATATTGTTTAATGCACTATGAGCGTTGTGCGCTGTGTCTTTTCTGTTATTAACTCTCTGGGCTTGTATGTGTATACCGGTATTACCTCTCTGGACGTGTATGTGTTTGCCGGTATTACCTCTCTGGGGGTGTATGTGTATAAAGGTATTACCTCTCTGGATGTGTATGTGTATACCGGTAATACCTCTCTGGGCGTGTATGTGTATACCGGTATTACCTCTCTGGGCGTGTATGTGTAATCCTGTATTACCTTTCTTGGCGTGTATGTGTATACCGGTTTTACCTCTCTGGGCGTGTATGTGTATACCGGTATTACATCTCTGGACGTGTATGTGTATACCGGTATTACATCTCTGGGCGTGTATGTGCATACTGGTATACCTCTCTGAACATGTATGTGTATAACCGGTATTACCTTTCTGGGCGTGTATGTGTATTCCGGTATTACCTATCTGGGCGTGTATGTGTATATCGTATTATCTCCCTGGGCGTGTGTGTATACAGGTATTAACTCTCTGGGCTTGTATGTGTATACCGGTATTACCTCTCTGGACGTGTATGTGTATGCCGGTATTACCTCTCTGGGGGTGTATGTGTATAAAGGTATTACCTCTCTGGATGTGTATGTGTATACCGGTAATACCTCTCTGGGCGTGTATGTGTATACCGGTATTACCTCTCTGGGCGTGTATGTGTATACCGGTATTACCTTTCTTGGCGTGTATGTGTATACCGGTTTTACCTCTCTGGGCGTGTATGTGTATACCGGTATTACCTCTCTGGGCGTGTACTGTATGTGTATACCGGTATTACCTCTCTGGGCGTGTATGTGTATACAGGTATTACTTCTCTGGGCGTTTATGTGTATACCGGAATAACCTCTCTGGGCGTGTATGTGTATAGCGTTATTACCTCTCTGGGTGTGTATGTGTATACCGGTATTACCTCTCTGGGCGTGTATGTGTATACCGGTATTACCTCTCTGGGCGTGTATGTGTATACCGGTATTACCTCTCTGGGCGTGTATCTGTATACCGGTATTACCTCTCTGGGCGTGTATGTGTTTACCGGTATTAACTCTCTGGGCGTGTATGTGTATACCGGTATTTCCTCTCTGGACATGTATGTGTATACAGGTATTAACTCTCTGGGCGTGTACGTGTATACCGGTTTTACCTCTCTGGGTGTGTATACCAGTACTACCTCTCTGGGCATCTATGTGTATACCGGTATTACTTCTCTTGGCGTGTCTGTGTATGCCGGTATTACCACTCTGGATGTGTATGTGTATACCGGTATTACCGCTCTGGGCGTGTATGTGTATACCGGTATTACCTCTATGGGCGTGTATGTGTATACCGGTATTACCTCTCTGGGCATGTATGTGTATACCGGTATTACATCTCTGGGCGTGTATGTGTATACTGGTATACTTCTCTGAGCGTGCAAGTGTATATCGGTATTACCTCTCTGGACGTGTATGTGTATACCGGTATTACATCTCCGGGCGTGTATGTGCATACTGGTATACCTCTCTGAACATGTATGTGTTTTACCGGTATTACCTTTATGGGCGTGTATGTGTATTCTGGTATTACCTCTCTGGGCATGTATGTGTATATCGTATTATCTCCCTGGACGTGTATGTGTATACAGGTATTAACTCTCTTGGCTTGTATGTGTATACCTGTATTACCTCTCTGGACGTGTATGTGTATACCGGTATTACCTCTCTGGGCGTGTATTTCTATACCGGTATTACCTCTCTGGGTGTGTATGTGAATACCGGTATTACCTCTCTTGACATGTATGTGTATACAGGTATTAACTCTCTGGGCCTGTACGTGTATACAGGTATTAACTCTCTGGGCATGTATGTGCATACCGGTATTACCTCTCTGGACATGTATGTGTATAAAGGTATTAAGTCTCTGGGCCTGTACGTGTATACAGGTATTAGCTCTCTGGGCGTGTATGTGCATACCGGTATTACCTCTCTGGACGTATATGTGTATACAGGTATTAACTCTCTGGGCCTGTACGTGTATACCGGTATTACCTCTCTGGGCGTGTATGTGTATAGCGGTATTACTTCTCTTGGCGTGTGTGTATACCGGTATTACCACTCTGGACGTGTATGTGTATACCGGTATTCCTCTCTGGGCGTGTATGTGTATACCGGTGTTACCGCTCTGGGCGTGTATGTGTATACCGGTTTTGTACCTGGCGAATAAACCCTGCTGTGCATCAACACTACGTTTCCCTGCCTTTGATCTGGATAAAAGAGACTGCAACGTGGTGTGGACATCACAATATATATATATATATATATATATATATATATATATATATCATTATTATATGATATAGCAGTGTACTATAAGCTAGTACTTTCTTACAACCCTGTATTTACATGTCCGATCCCTCACCACCGGGGTTTTAACATTCACTTTGAAAATAAATAACACACCAGAGTTTGATATATGATAAATACAATTTTATTATTTTTGTGTCTTGTTATAGTCTCCCTGAGAGGTAGTTATTCTCACCAATCTTCCTATTCATCCTACTGTAGTCTACAAACTATTGTGTATATCATACCTATTATAGGTTTTGACATTACATTTCATCAGGTTGAGTGCAATTTTCTGGGATCTATTATGATCTTCTTCGATTAGACATTGTATCTAAGTATCGTTCCTCCCATATGCACCCGTTTGGCGCAGTTATGCGCACAATATATTTGGTTTGAGCGGTGATTCCCCCCTTTTTGGTTATCTATGAGAGAGAGCGAGAAATAGAATGGGGGAGAGACAGCATTAGGAGGAGAGACAGACACATGGAGAGGGAGAGACAGACAGAGCATGGGGAGAGAGAGAGACAGAATACGGAAAGAGAGAGACAGCATGGGGAGAGCGCGAGAGACAGCAAGGGGAGAGCGAGAGATGGCATGGGGAGAGCGAAAGATGGCATGGGGAGAGGCAGGCACAGTATGGGTGGGATAGAGACAGACTGGAGAGAGCAGACAGAATGGAGAGAAGAATTGTAAGAGTACTGGAGGGATGGGGAGGGAGAGAATAGAGGGATGGGGTTGAGAGAGAGGCTGGAGGGATGAGGGGAGAGAGAGAGAGAGAAGAGGGATGGTAGGGAGAGTGGCTGGAGGGATGGGGTTAAGAGAGAGGATGGAGGGATGGGGGAGAGAGAATAGATGGATGGGGTTAAGAGAGAGGATGGAGGGATGGGGGAGAGAGAATAGAGTAATTGTGTTTAGAGAGAGGATGGAGGGATGGGGGAGAGAGAATAGAGTGATCGGGTTAAGAGAGAGGATGGAGGGATGGGGGAGAGAGAATGGAGGGATGGTTGGGAGTGAGAGGATGGAGGGATAGAGAATAGAGGGATGGTGGGGAGAGAGTGGCTGAAAGGATGGGGGAGAATAGAGGGATGGGGTTGAGAGAGGTTGGAGGGATGGGGGAGAGAGAATTGAGCGATGTGGGGAGAGAGAATGGAGGGATGGGGGAGAGAGAATTGAGGGATGGGGGAGGGTGACAGGATGGGGGGAGAGAGGGAATGGGGAAGCGAGAGAATGAAGGGATGGAGAGAGAGAGAGAATTGAGGGATGGGGGAGAGTAAGAGGATGGGGGGAGAGAGAATGGAGGGATGAAGATAGAGAGAGAATGGAGGGATGTGGGGAGAGAGAGAATGGAGGGATGGGGAGAAAGAGAATGGAGGGATGGGGGAGAGTGAGAGGATGGAGGGAGAGAGAGAATGGAGGGATTTCGGAGAGAGAGAATGGAGGGATAGGGGAGAGTGAGAGGATGGGGGGAGAGAGAGAATGGAGGGAATGGGGAAGCGAGAGAGAATGGAGGGATGGAGAGAGAGAGAGAATGGAGCGATGTGGGGAGAGAGAATGGAGGGATGGGGAGAGAATGAAGGGATGGGGGAGAGTGAGAGGATGGGGGGAGAGAGGGAATGGGAGAATAAATAACCCCTGCTGACCCTCCCCCACCGCCCCCTGACCGTGTCACCCGTAGTCAGGAGGGGAGAGATGCCAGGTAACCAATATGAGGTAAGAGGGGAGCCTGGCCCCCCGGTCATAGCACCCATATTACAGATGTTATCAAATCCCACAATGTTAAAGAAGTACTGCTGCGGCACAGTTTATTCGAGCATTTGCCCGTTCTGTGCCGCAGCAGTAGCCTGGCGCGCGCCCGAGTGTGACGGGCGCGCGCCGAAGCAGCGGAAGAGCGCCCTCCGATCGGGGCGCTCTCCCTACCGCTGCCGGGTCCGCCGGGTCCCCCGGAACCCCTTGCCGCTGTCCCGCGATCGCGGGACACCAGGGCTCCCTCGGGGAGCCCCTGGACACGCGTGCAGGGGGCGCACGCTCCCGATGACGCGTGACCGAGGGGCGGCCACTAGCAAGCCGGGAGATTTCCCGGCTTGCGGTACCGACCACACTTCAATAAAGTGTGTCGGTAGTGTATATGCCAATGAAACCATTTAACTGGGAGATACAGGAGCCACAATTCAAGTCATTTAGTAGAAACTTTTGCTTGAGTTGTGTAACGCGCTGAGCTGGAGATGTACAGAGGAGGGAATAAGCAGGAAGCAGGTCAGCCGGTGAGCTCCATAATCAGCATTACTTATCTACTATATATTTCTGAGTTCACTGTATGTCTGCGTCCCTAGCGGCAATCTCATTGGTCCCTTGACCTGCCCGCCCCCGCACCTCTCATTGGCCTGAGGCGGAGTGACGGGCCAAAGGACACACACACACACACACACACACACGTAGGGGGGGTGTTACCTACATTAGCGGGCTCAGAGTGTTAGCAGCACCCGCGCGCACCTCCTCCTCTCCCCGTGTCTCCCGCGCTTTCACCCCGCCCCCCTCCACCCCCGGCGCCGCTACAGTCAGCGGGACACACACTATTATTACCCCTTCAGCGCCCCCCCACCCAGTGTCAGCGGCCGTGCGAGACCCCCCTTCTATATCCCACCTCTCCCCCCCCACACATATACATGCCCCCCCCTCCCCGGCGCTACAACTCACCCCTTCCCCGGCGGGGGAACAGCCAGTGGCCAGGCAGGCTGCCTCGCGGCGCCGAGTACCCAAGATGGCGGCGCCCGGGACACAGCGGGGGAGCGGCCACAACACGCTGCCTCCCGCCTCAGATCCACGTGGGACCTGCCGGATGTGTGAGTGAGCGGCCTTCACCTCCCCTCCACCCCCCCCTTCACCTCCCCTCCACCCCCCCCTTCACCTCCCCTCCACCTCCCCTCCATACCTCCCTTCACCTCCCCTCCACCCCCCCTCCCCTCCAGTGTCAGTGTCTCCCCGATACCCCCCCCCCCCCCGGCACCGCTACAGTCAGCGGGGGAGCGAGCGAGCGCCCGGGACACAGCGGGGGAGCGGCCACAACACGCTGCCTCCCGCCTCAGATCCACGTGGGACCTGCTGGACGGGTGAGTGAGCGGACTTCACCTCCCCTCACCCCTGTTCACCTCCCCTCACCCCCTTTCACCTCCCCTCACTCCACTTCTCCTCCCTTCCACCCCCCTTCACCTCCCCATTTACCTCCCCCCCCTTCACCTTCCCTCCACCCCCCCTTCACCTCCCCTCCACCCCCCCCTCTTCACCTCCCCTCCACCCCCCCCTTCACCTCCCCTCCACCCCCCCATCTTCACCTCCCTTCCACCCTCCCCCTTCACCTCCCCTCCACCTCCCCTTCACCTCCCCTCCACCCCCTCCCCTCCACCCCCCCTTCACCTCCCCTCCACCCCCCCCTTCACCTCCCCTCCACCCCCCCCCCATTTACCTCCCCCCTTCACCTTCCCTCCACCCCCCCCCTTCACCTCCCCTCCCCCCCCCCTCTTCACCTCCCCTCCACCCCCCCTTCACCTCCCCTCCACCACCCCCTCTTCACCTCCCCTCCACCCCCCTTCACCTCCCCTCCACCCCCCTTCACCTCCCCTCCACCCCCCCTTCACCTGCCCTCCACCCCCCCTTCGCCTTCCCCACCCCTTCCCACCGCCTCCCCCACCCCTTCCCACCGCCTCCCCCCTTCCTACCGCCTCCCCCCCCCTCCCACCGCCTCCCCCCCCTTCCCACCGCCTCCCCCCCCCTTCCCACCGCCCCCCCTTCCCACCGCCTCCCCCCCTCCCACCGCCTCCCCTTCCCCCTCCCACCACCTCCCCCCCCCTCCCACCGCCTCCCCCCCCCTCCCACCGCCTCCCCTCCCCCCACCCACCGCCTCCTCCCCCCTTCCCACCGCCCCCCCCCCCCTTCCACCACCCCCTCCCCTCCTCTCCCGGTGCCCCTCACTCTCTCCCCCCTCCCCACCTCACCCAAATCCCCACGCTCTGCACCATCACCCTCACCGTGCACCGCGGTGAGCAGCAAACTACAGCCTCCTCCTCCCTCGCAGCGCGGCCCGGGCCTCCTGCACTCCCCCTCATGTGCGCCGCTCCCGGAGGAAGCGCGGACCGGGCCTCCTGCTCTCCCCCTCACGTGCGCCGCTCCCGAAGGAAGCGCGGACCGGGCCTCCTGCACTCCCCCTCATGTGCGCCGCTCCCGGAGGAAGCGCGGACCGGGCCTCCTGCTCTCTCCCTCACGTGCGCCGCTCCCGGAGGAAGCGTGGCCCGGCCTCCCGCCTCAGATCCACGTGGGAGCGGCCACACCCACACCACAAACATCCCGGGCAACGCTGGGGCTCTCAGCTAGTATCTCCTAAACGTCGTCCCGACCATGTAATGCTGCAGAACAGCCTACACTTCATATACATGATTTACTTAACCCTTTCTTTTCGCTCAACTCCAATCTCAATGATTTGTTAATTGGTTTGTAATTAGAGATATATTTGTAGCAGAATCCCATGTATGTTCTTTTTACCTGTTAAATACCTTTTTGTGTAATGAAATATATTACAGATCAGAGGTGCTTCCTGTTGCACTTGTGCTGTTAGCAATAGATAAACCGGATAGAAAAGACACTACACATAGATTTGATTAAATAAAGCTTTATTTAATTTAAATAATTTATCTCTTTGCTGGTAGGGGTCTGCAACACATTACAGAGCGATATAATAACACACTGAGCAATGCATTGCAGGCCCCTACGGCAGCAAAGGGGTTAAGATCAATGCAGGTAGATCTCACTTCTAATTAATGCACAAAGGGCAGTTTGTTGCTGTGATCCAGAGGAAGGTGAAACATAACCCCTGCTGTGTTGTGGGGGAAACAAATTCCTTCCTGACCCCACTAAATGGCGATCGGATCATCCCTGGATAACTGTGCAGTGAGATCAGATGGAGCAGCACAGATCAGCGTTGTTATACACAGGGGCACACTCAGTATATAGAGTGGTGATGGGGCGCGTGTGCCCCTGTGTATAACTCACATGATCCCCCATCCCTCTGCATATCTATCACAATAAGGGCGGCCGACAGTTGGGGACAGCCAGGACAACTGTCCCGGGTCTGGGGAGGGCAAGGCCAGCCGGCGCTGCAAGTTGAGCCTGAACCTCTTGCCAGACCCGGCGGCCAGTCCTCTCATGGCCAGGTCCTGGCTCTACGTCAGCTATAGGCCTCTTCCTTCTCTGTCTCACTTTGAGCTTCCAACGCTGGTGCGCGACGGGCTTCTCTTATGTCAGCGCGCCGGAAGTAAGCTTGGCCCAGCTTCAGGCAGCAGAGGAAGGCTTGGCATGCACGCCAGCATTGGTAGCATGAGGGACAGAGTGGAAGAGTTAGTTTGCCCGAGCATTAGATGCCGGCTCCGGGTGAGCACGCCTGTGCAGTAGGCGCCGGCTCTGGCTGGGGGTTCCTGCGCAGTAGGTGCCAGCTCAGGTTGGGTATGCCAGCGCAGTAGACCGTTGCTACGGCTGGGCGCGCCTGCTCAGTAGATGCCAGCTCCATCTGGGAGCACCTGCGCAGTAGACGTACCTGTGCAGTAGGCTCCAGCTGGGCGGGCCTGTGCAGTAGACTCCGACTTGGCATGCATGCGAGTAGACGCCGGCTCCGGCCAGGTGCGCCTGCGCAGTAGATGCCGACTCTGACTGAGGGAGATGGCACAGTAGGATCCGGCTGGGCGAGCCTGCGCAGTAGACGTTGGCTCGGGCCGGGAGCCCTAGCACAGTCGGCTCTGGATGGGCACGCCTGCACAGTAGACGCCAGCTCCGGCGGGGTGTAACGATGTGCTCACCACAAACTAGACGGAACTGCGAGGATGAGGTGGGGATTTGAGAAAACACCAAACCACAGCCACGAGGGCGCATCTTGATTGTAGATTGGTCAGGGTAGCCGGGTCGGGGTTGGAGAGGTACGGATCGTTGCGGGTAAGCCGAGGTCGGGGAGCCAGAGGTGCGGAGTCCAAGAGAAAAGCTGGGTCGGTACACAGGAGGTCACTGAAGCAGAGCAGGGAAAGGTAGCGAGAGACTGGAAGAAGGCAAGGCACGAGGGAGGTGAACACAGGTAAGTGGAACAATGCTCAGCCGCTGAGGGAATCGAGAACAGGGAATAAATAGGAGGACTCACCAATGGGAAGCAGGAAGGAGGAGACTGCAGCGAAAGATACCAGGTGCAGGAGGCACCTATGCTTTAGAGGAGGAGAGCGTGCGCCCGTGAGTGGGGAAGTGCACGCGACTGCGCGTGTGCAGAGCGTGTCCGTGGCAGGAGTGTAACGCTTGTGCTCCCACGCACAAGCAAAGACAAGGAGGAGGACCCAGTAGCGAGGTTGGGAAGCCGCATGAGACACAAGATAGGAGAACGTTGTCACGCAGCTGGGTAGCGGTGCACTTCATCACATGAGCATGCCGCGCGCGAGAGAAGCATGGCGCGTCCGGAAGATTGGAGCCATGCTCTGTGGCACAGCTGAACGAGCTGCACGTGCGCGCATGCTCTGTTAGCAAAGCGGAGCCGTGAGCACTCAGGCACCAGCGTGGGGTGTGGGATGCCACTGGTAAGAAGAGAAGGTAGAGCAGAGTCAAGAGCACAAGGTTACAATGGTTGGTTGCTTCCTGGAGGATGTCCAGCCTCCTTAAAGGCATAGTGCTAGTAACTGAAGAGAAGAGCAATACTAAATTCAAAGTAAGGGTTCTTTAGTTAAATGCTTTGGCCAAAGTATTGTATGCCTGCTACCAGGTCAAGGTAAACCCTAATCAGCAGGTCCTACACTACCCGCACGATAGACTAACTTAGTAATAGAAAGAGGAAAGTCCCAGTCTTCCAGAAAGCCCAAAGGAGGGCAAGTAGAGGTCCAGAGGAGATCCAAGCAGGAACAGCATGCAATGACAGGAACAGGAGGCATCGAGTACTGGAGTAGTACTGTGCATTACCAGGGCAGATAGCAACTGACTGTTATTTAAGGAGCAGCAGCAGCAGCTGTTGGCAATGAGAGTCAGAGTGAGGCTTACTTCCTGCCAGGAGGAAGAGGGCAGGGTTTGCCAGAAAGCAAGATGGCGTCACTTGCCCCAGTATGCTTGAAGTTATTTCCTGTTGGTGAGATAAGGCAGGGGACGGAAAGCAGGCGCGGCCTCTGCGGAAGTAGGGAAGGGTTCAGAACACGAACAAGGATTATAGAGTCTTGACTCGCACCTGAAGAGTGGCGCACAACGCGACCAGGGCCGGGGCCAAGCTCCGTGGCACACGTAGAACCGCGTGTACGCTCTGTAAGGAGAGCGGGAATCTGAGATGTGGCAGGTAAGGAGGGAACACGCCCAGGGAGCGTGTTTCCCGATACCTTTCAGTACCCCCCCTCTCCTGGATCGAACTCTGAGCGATCCATACTAGACTTGGGGAAACAGTCCATAAAAAGTTCTTACCAAGGCGGCAAGCAAAGTACTATAGGGTTTCTGCAGATTCCAAGGAGCGGCCCGCAGAGAGTCCAGGCCACAGTACAGGAACAAGACAATGACCAGGAACTATGAACAGGAACTACAGTATAGCAAGACTTTAAAAACTGCCAAACCTGGAAACTACGGAAGCAGCACTCCATGGTCTGTAACTCAAGGGCTCCCTCCTGGAGTAGGAGGAAAAACATTTCTGGACTGTTGAAAGGAAAGGGACTCAAGTCTCCCAACGGTAAAGGGGTTCAGGGACGGCAGAGTCCACCTCGGGGGGTCCGTTTGTTTGGGCTGAGCATAATGTAACGCTGGTGCTCCCACGCACAAGCCAAGAAAAGGAGGGGTCCCAGTACCGAGGTTGGGAAGCCACAGGAGACACGAGATAGGAGAAAGTTGTCATGCAGCTGGGGAGCTGTGCACGGGCGCATCCGGAAGAGTGGAGCCAGGCTCCGTGGCACAGCTGAGCTAGCTGCACGTGCGAGCATGCTCTGTTAGCAGAGCGGAGACGCGCGCACTCAGGCACCAGCGCAGGGTGTGGGATGCCACTGGTAAAAAGAGAAGGTAGAGCAGAGTCAAGAGGAAAAGGTTGCAATGGTTGGTTGCTTCCTGGAGGACGTCCAGCCTCCTTAAAGGCATAGTGCCAGTAGCTGAAGAGAAAAGCAATACTAAATTCAAAGTAAGGGTTCTTTAGTTAAATGCTTTGGCCAAAGTATTGTAAGCCTGCTACCACGTCAAGGTAAACCCTAATCAGCAGGTCCTACACTACCCGCACGATAAACTAACCTTAGTAATAGAAAGAGGAAAGTCCCAGTCTTCCAGAAAAGCCCAAAGGAGGGCAAGTAGATAAAGTCCTTTTGTCAGGATGGAATGTGTAAGAGGTGTTTTCTACCCTCTACTGATGTCTATTTTTGATTAAATAAAGCTTTTTTCTTTTACTAATTGCGCTTGGATTGTTTATGGAGAGCAGTGACCGCCCAGACTCTGTTTTTCCTTTTCTGCTTTTACCTTCGCCGGGTTCATGGTGAGCCCCTTGTTAGAGATAATATACCCCAGAAAAGTTGTGGACGCTTGATGGAAGAAGCACTTCTCCAGTTTCGCGTACAGATGATTCTTCCGAAGTCGGAGAAGTACCTGTCTGACATGAGAAACATGCTCCTGTTCAGACTTAGAAAAAATCAATATATCGTCCAAATACACGACCACAAACCGGTTGAAAAGATCCCTGAATACCTCGTTCACGAAGTCCTGGAAGACGGCCGGGGCATTGCAGAGTTCAAAGGGCATGACGAGATACTTGTAGTGACCATCATGAGTATTGAAGGCCGTCTTCCATTCATCGCCCTGGCAAATCCTTACCAAGTTGTAGGCCCCCGGGAGATCCAATTTAGTAAAGATATTGGCCCCCTGTAGGTGGTCGAAGAGTTCTGGAATCAGCGGCAGAGGATAACGGTTCTTAATGGTAATTTTATTAAGACCCCTATAGTCAATACAGGGTCTTAGCGATCCGCCCTTTTTTCTTTACGAAGAAGAAACCTGCACCGGCTCACGACGAGGATTTATGGATAAAGCCCTTTTGCAAATTTTCGTGAATATAGTCTCTCATGGCTTTCATCTCCGGAAGTGACAGAGGATAGGACGCAACCCTAGGGGGTACCGAGCCGGGCAATAAGTCAATCGGACAGTCAAATGGACGATTTGGCGGCAAGACCTCAGACCTGTCTTTGTCAAAAAATATCACAGAATTCAGCATAGATCTCCGGCAGACTTGTCTCTACCTCCTTGGGAGTAGTGGCTCCACAGATGCTTTTGGAAGAGACTGAACAGTTCCTGAGACAGAACGGGCTCCATTGGACCAGATTTTTGCCTGCTGTCACGGTAGTGCTGCCCGCAGACCAGACCCATCCCTGAACAGCTGTGGGACGTTAGTAACACGCACCCGCAGCAGAGGAAGCGTGTCCGGAGTGTGGTAGTTTACGTAGACAGGCCAGGAGACTTAGTATGGTATTTGTCACGCTGTGCCCACCCCAAACTAGACGAGACCCTCGGTACTGAGGTGGGAAAAGAGTAAACACCCCCGACAGGCACAGGAATCTGCTCTGGAGTGTGCGTAGTTGCTTGCGCCGGGTCAGGAGCAGGGAGGGTAGAGGAGTAGTGAATACTTGCCGAGTTAAGAGTAATAGAAGTACGGAACGTTGGAGGTACTCGTCGCTGGGGTCGGTGCTGGAGAAGGTAGAATAGTCGAGGTCCAAGAGCCGAGTTCAGGTTGGAGAGTTACGGAGGGTCAAGGGTAGCCAAGGTCGGGGGTTCCAGAGAAGCGGTGGTCCAAAGGCAAGCCAAGGTCGGTACACAGGAGATCAAACAAGACAAGGCAGGATATCTAAGAGACAAGAGAGATAAGCACAAGCACAGGAGCAGGAAGCTTATGGTCAGCCAATGTGCCAGTGGTACTGCTGAGCCTAAATAGGTGAGACAGCCCAATAGGAGCAAGAGGCGGAACTGGGTCGTGTTCGTGCGGAGCCTGTGATAGGCTATGTTAAGGATGCCAGGTGAGAGTGCTATCAATGGCCTCTAGTCCCACCGGGAACTTCTTGTGAACGAGCGAAATCTAGTTTCTCTCGGCAAAGCTTTGGTCGACAAAATTACCTCTAGAGCCGGAATCTATGGAGGCCACTGTGGACACGAGAAAACCCTCCCCAGAGAGGGTAACCAGGAGCAGAATCCTTGTGAGAGGCCTTATAGCGATAGGGGATAAGGAGAACGTCCCCAACGTGACCCCCCTGGACTGCCCTGGGGTTTTAGAACCCTCCGCCTTCTGTGGGCAAGGAAGAGCCTGGTGCCACGGGCTGGCGCAGTACAGACACAGGCCAGTGTCTCGTTAGTCGACAGCTTAAAGCCTCCCAAGTGCATGGGTATGTGGCTCTGGGGGTGAAGAGGTTCTGGTGGATGCTCCTGCGGAGGCGAGACTCCTGGGGCGAACAGTAGACATTGGGCTCTCTCGGACCCCCTCTCTTGCAGCCGTTGGTTGATGCGAATGCAGATCGCGATCAATTCCTCGAGATCAGTCGGACGCTCCTGCGTGGTGAGTTTGTCCTTCAATGACTCAGAGAGGCCATGGCAGAAGGCGCCCACCAGGGACTCATCATTCTATCCTGTCTCTGCAGCCACGGTCCGAAACTCGAGGGCATACTTGGCGACCAACCGGGTTCCCTGGGCGATATGGAAAAGGGAAGATGCTTCCATCACCTTGCGTCCGGGCGTGTCGAACACTCTGCGGAACTCCCGAGTGAAGAGTCCGATGTCTTGAGTGAGGTCCGGTCTCACATGTTCCCCGATGGGGGAGGCCCAGGCCAGGGCGTCGTCGGTGAGCAACGGAGTGAAATACGCCACTTGGGATTTAGGAAATGGGAAACGAGAAGGCGTAACCTCGAACTGAATAAAACACTGGTTGAGGAACCCACGGCAACTGTGCTGGTCCCCTGCATAACGGCGGGGCGTAGGAAGTCGAGGTACAGCCGGCAATGACAGCGGGTCTGCTATGAGTCCAGTCGTGGTACGAACCAGGGAAGGGACCGCTGTGGTTGGAGCGGGTGCTTGTTCTGTAAGAAGGCGGAGGCTCTCCTGTAACATGAGCATGCGCCGGTCGTTGTGCTCGAGGTATTGTTCAAGTTTGGAAAATATGTTGGCATGCGTGCTCAAGACTCGCCCCACCTGTGCTCACCACAAACTAGACGGAACCGTGAGGCCGAGGTGGGGATTTGAGAAAACACCAACCCGAAGCCGCAAGGGCGCCTCTTGATTGCAGATTGGTCAGGGTAGCCGAGTCGGGGTTGGAGAAGTTACGGATCGCTGCGGGTACTTAGCCAAGGTCGTTGTTGGAGAGGTACTGTGACACTCGTGCTGCCCCCAAACCTGACAGGACCCCGGTACTGAGGTGGAACGGAAGGATACCACGCACCCACAGCAGCGGTGGCGTGCCCGGAGTGTGGTATAGAGCGAAGCTGGACCGGGGGCAAGGAAGAGGGTTAGTCAGGTACTTGCTGAATCCAGAGTAGAAGAAGGTAGAGTGGTTGTGTCCGTAAGCCAAAAGTCTGGGAGTAGAGACAGCTGCGTAATTGAATGTCCATTTGCCTGGTCCGAGGATTAGAGAAGACAGCGTAGGCGAATGTCCAATTGCCAAGTCTGAGGGGTAGAGAAGACAGCGTAGTCGAATGTCCATTTGCCAAGTTCAAGATCCAGAGGAGGTTTGCAGACAATCCAAGGTCAGGAACTCAGGGGCTGAAAAAACAAGAGCTATCCCCCGAGTGCCGTGCACAAGCTGCACGGGTTCTCGCGCGCCCTGTAAGGCAGATGGGCTGGCGCGCGCGACCCGGAAGAAGAGGAGAGGCAGTGTGGAAGATGCCCACGCCAGTGGGGAAATGACGGGGATCCAGGGCAGCCGCGGTGCCTGTTGTGGCAGCAGGTAAAGGAGCGCCGTGGCCCGAGGACCCTTACAGTACCCCACCCCCCCTCGAGGATCGAACTCCGGAGATAACTTCAGAGTAGGCGTCTTCAATCTGATATTTTTTGAAGAGAGCCAAACCTTATCTCCAGGTTTATACTTATGTGCCTCCTGACGAAGACGATCTACCTGTCTCTTCTGCCTCTAGGCCGAATCCCATAATACCCCTTGAATCCTCTTCCATGATCCCTGAAGAGTGGCAATCATAGAATCAGCAGCAGGAACTCCTGAAGTGGGTGTGGGAATAGGGAGCTGATTAGGATGATATCCATAATTTATAAAGAACAGCGACTCCTGTGTGGATTCATTCCTGAGGGAGTTGATGGCGAATTCTGCCCATGGGACTAATTCTGCCCAATTATCCTTAGTCAGAAGAAAAACATCGTAAATATTGTTCCAGGGATTGATTCATGCGCTTGGTTTGGCCATTGGTTTGAGGGTGATACCCAGATGAAAAAAGAAGGGAAATACCTAGACTCTGAGAAAAAGCGTGCCAACATTTCGAGACAAATTGAGTACCACGATCAGAAACAATAGAAAGTGGAATACCATGGATACAAAAAATCTCTTTAAAAAAAATATCAGCCAGTGTGGCAGATTATGGTAACCCCTTGAGGGGAATAAAATGGACCTGCTTGGAAAACCTGTCAATAAGCTACCTACCATACTTCTGACAAAGAAAGGAGTGAACACGGCAGTCTGCCACCTAAAGAACTTCTAGTCTTTGAAACCCTTAAAAGGACATTCTCCACCGCCCCCATCCTACGCCACCCAGATCTCAGGCTTCCCTTTACCCTAGAGGCTGACGCTTCGGATATCGGTGCTGGCGCCATCCTTTATCAAAGGCAATCCCCACAGGATAAGCTCCATCCCTGTGGGTTTTTCTCCAAAAAAAATTCTCCAGCACAACAAAATTATGATGTCGGCAATAGAGAACTGGCCTTTAAACTCACCCTACAGGAATGGAGACATCTCTTGGTAGGTACTGAAAACCCCATTTCAATCCTTACCGACCATAAAAACCTGTTGTATATAGAGAACGCACGCCGTCTAGGAGCCCGTCAGGCTCCGGTGGTCTCTTTTCTTTTCTAGGTTCAATTATTTGATCTTTTTCATCCCCTGATCGAAGAATCAAAAAGTGGATGCGCTCTCACGGCAATTCATGGTCGAAGACAAATCCCAGGAGGTTCCAGAGACGATTCTACCCTCCAAATACGTCATTTCGGCCAACTCTTTCAATGTCTTGAATAAGGTTCTGGCAGCACAGGCTAATCTTTCCAGAGATCTCAAGGTGTCGGAGGGTCGTTTGTATGCTGCTCCACGCTTCCAAAGGAAGATACTAGAGTGGGGTCATTCATCCAAGTCCGCCGGTCATCCTGGTATCAAGAAGACTTCCGACCTCATCAAGCGAACCTTTTGGTGGCCCAGGATGCTGAGAGATACGGAAGTGTTTGTCAAATCCTGCCCAACTTGTGCCCAGGTCAAGACGACTCGCAGAAAACCGACAGGTCTTTTACAGCCATTACCCATTCCGGAACGCCCATGGAGCCACCTGTCAATGGATTTTATTGGAGAACTTTCCACTTCTAGAGGGATGAACACTATCCTGGTGGTCATGGATAGGTTTTCCCAGCAGGCCCATTTTATTCCCTCAAAGGGTTACCCAATTCTGCCACCTTGGCAGACGTCTTCGTCAAAGAGATTTTTCGCCTCCACGGGGTCCCACTGAACATTGTTTCTGACCGCGGCTCACAGTTTATCTCTAAGTTCTGGCGAGCCTTTGCCCATAGGATGGACATCACCCTTCACTTTTCTTCAGGGAACCACACTCAAACAAAAGGGCAGACTGAGAGAACAAACAAAACACTGACGCAATACCTGCGCTGCTTTGTCTCCAATAGTCAGGATAATTGAGTGGACCTCCTCCCTTGGGCAGAGTTTGCACACAACTCTTTAAAGAACATTTCCACACAGGAATCTCTGTTTTTTGTAAATTACGGCTTCCATCCAGTATGACTTCCGATTTCTTCAATCCCATCCGGGATCCCGGCAACAAACGACCATATTAAAATCCTACCGGAATCTTGCAGGAAGATCCAAAAGGTACTGGCAGAGGCGATTCGCAGACAAAAGGCACAAGTGGACCGTCACCGCTGAGAGGTGCCTGATTATAAGACAGGAGAATCTGAAATAAACGGTTTATAAGGAACTCCTGGTGGAGGCCTCTCCTATCGGCCTCTCCTGCGCCATATCCATCGCCACAGGGCTCCAAGAACGTTCCTCCCTCTCTGTCTTGGCCCCTCAGATGCATTCACATGGGCTCTTCTGCAAAGCCTGGGGAAGCAGCACTTGAGTCCAGATCTCACGGTCTCTTCCTCTGCGTCTTCCTCTTCCTCGGCTTCTTCCTCTTCCTCGGCTTCTTCCTCTTCCTCGGCTCCCTCCTCCTCCTCTTCTTGCTCCTCTTCCACCGCCTCTTCCTCCTCGGCTTTCTCTTCAGCTTCCTCCTCCTCTTCCTTCTCCTCTTCCCCCTCCTCGTCCTCCTCCTCCTCCGCTTCTTGCTCCTCTTCCTCCGCTTCTTCCTCCTCTTCTGCCACTTTGTCGTTCTCGCACTCCTCTTCATCCTCACGCACCATAGATGGTGTATAGTGCACTATGGAGCTGGAGCCGGAGCTGCCGCAGTCCCACGCTGATAGGCTGAACGGCTCCAAAGCCTTGTGATCCCCGACCTGCAGGAGACATAACGTGTGTGTAACCAGGACAGTGATGCTCTGTATCACAAGAGCTCCTCTGCCACTAATACCCCCTCCGCCTCCCCAGAACCATGTTATACCCCACTCCCAAGGCCCACAACCCTATTATCCTCCCAAGACCAATACCCCATTATACCCACCTCCCCAGACCCAGTACCCTGTTATACCCCCCCTCCCCAGGCCCAGTTCCCCGTTATACCCCCTGTGGCGAGAATGGGGTTAATCAGGCCATTAATAAAGGTATTATGCCCGGCTGATTAACCCCAACTCGGGGTTAAAAGTATCTGCATTGCCCTGATGTATTTGCTCCTGTCCCAGCCTTCTTACCCCCAGTTTGCAGCCTATTTCCTGCCTGTCATAATAGAATTACATACAAAGTGTGCTATAAGGTTTTCAGGCACAAGATGGCGTTGTGAGCGCCGAAGCTGGCGCTGATTGAAGAAGTGTGGCTGTATACGGGTGGTCTGTTTGAAGCATAGGTATCCTTTTTCAAACACGCAAGTTCAATTGAATAAGTGGCTTGCGGTTAGATTTGAAGTGGTTTTTCGACAGAATGCATCCGTACCTTGTTAGCTCACATAACATGAAAGGAGGAAAGTCTATTGCCGTGGGAATTCGGTCAATTGACGTGAGAACTAGGTGAACTTGGTATCTCACAAGAAAGCCTTTCAATTAAGTGGGATAACTCTCGAACGGAGACTGCTTCCCCTTTATACCCCTATCCCCAGGCCCAGTACCCCCTTATACCCTCTGCCCCAGTACCCGTGATAACCCCCTC
Source organism: Ascaphus truei (assembly GCF_040206685.1). Taxonomy (NCBI): domain Eukaryota; kingdom Metazoa; phylum Chordata; class Amphibia; order Anura; family Ascaphidae; genus Ascaphus; species Ascaphus truei. The sequence goes on along the minus strand of NW_027456730.1, from coordinate 2,208,683 downwards.
CCCAGGCCCAGTACCCTGTATTACCCCCAGGTCCAGTACCCAATTATACCCACCTCCCCAGACCCCTACCCTGAAGAAGTAGCACTTTCTAGCTACGAAACGCGTAGGATTAACATATGCTGTATTAGTAGCCTTTTTAAGGTATTTTATTTGTATATTTGTATATGTATCCATGCATTTGCTGCCACCTTTCCGAGATGCCGCTCGGGTGTCTGTACTGCTTGTCACGCCCCCCCATGTGACGTAATTGTGTTTTCCCTGGTGTATCGCAATCAATTTTTCTCTACACGAATGGAGTAGCACAACGTTATATATGTGCTGTAGAGACTGATTCGCATTGACCACACACATACAGTAATGTGTCTGCCACAGCCGAGGATTTTTACATCAGCCCAACATATGGTGACCGAATACTGATGACAACAAGGAGGTGCTTCCCCCACGAGACTCCCAACCGATTTGGATGTCCTGTGTAAGCTGCCATTACCTTGAGAGGCCCAGACGCTATCTGGAGATCGTAGAGGAATACTTACCAGAGGGACCCTCATCCATCACCCATTCTGATGCCAGCTGTGTGGTAACTTCGTGTATTGTACACGTAAATGCGATTGATCTATAATTTTTATGTACGCAGAATACTTACCCTCTTTTTTTACACTAAAATGTTTTGATATACTTCACTATTTGCGTTTTGCGCTGTTTTTTGTCTTTTTTACACCATACACTGGCCCGGTACCCCGTGATACACCCCTCTCCTTGTTCAGTACCCCATTATACTCAGTCCCAGTATCCAGTTATACCTCCTCTTTGTCAGCCTCCTCCTCATCTTCTTTATCCTCCCACACTATTGATGGCATATAGTGCCCTAAGGAGCTGGAACTGGAGCTCTCAGGGTACCACGCTGACAGGCCAAACGGCTCCACCTCCGTGTGCTCCCCGACCTGCAGGAGACATAACGTCTGTGTAACCAGGACAGTGATACTCTGTATCGCAAGAGCTCGTTGCCATTTATTCCCCACTCCTCAGGCCCAGTACCCATTATACCCCCCTCCCCAGGCCCAGTACCCCTTTATACCCCCAGGCCCAGAAACCTGTTATACCCCCAAGCCCTGGCCCAATACCCCGTTATACCCCCAGACCAAGTTCCCCATTATACCACCCAGACCCAGTAGCCCGTTATTCCCCCTTCCCCAGGCCCAGTACCCCATGCTACCACCCTCCCCAGGCACAGTACCCCGTTATAAATGAGGCCCAGTACCCCGTTATATCCCCCTTCCCCAGGCCCAGAACCCCGTTAAACCCACCTCCCCAGGCCCAGCACACCTTTATACCTCCTCCCAGGACCAGTACCCTGTTATACCCCCTCCCCAGGCACAGTACCCAGTTATACTCCTTTCCCCAAACCCAGTACCCCATTATACCCCCCTCCCCAGGCCCAGTACTCCATTATACCCCCTCCCCATGCCAAGTACCCCGTTATACCGTAACGTACTATTCCATAAATAGTGTCCTGTACAACAGCTAAAAGTACTGTATGTGCAGCTGATTCACAGCTCAGTGATTCCCATTCACCTGTAAAGTGCTACTTCCACCTTCCTGTCGAGGGGTATTCTCCGCCCATGCCTGTGATACAGAGGATAGTAATGTGAGCACATGTATTCCTCACTCATAAGCATGTCCTTGCACTGTATGGGAGGTTTGACAGTTAAACCAATTGTCCACAGCACTCAAACAGCAACAATCTTCAACGCAAAGTTGCTTCGCAATGTTAGCAACTTTTCGGAGTAATAGACCCCTTCAAGGCCCGTTTCCATGTCACACTAATGGACAGTGGTACTTCCCTTTAATTAATCCTATCTAAGGAACCTGAATGGTCCATTTGACTCTCCCTTGCAGTCACATATAGGGGCCTATGCTAGTAGCCTTCATAAAGCAACTTGCTGGTTCTATTACGCTTAGGCAGGACCGCGTTCATTTGAGGTCCGGGACCCCCTGCTTCCTGAGATACAGGCCCCGTTATAGGGTGCATGTATCTCCTATGCATTTAAATGTCTCGTGTCACATGACCGGATTACATGATCGTGTCACATAACGGGGCCTGTATCTCAGGCAGCATGTCAACGCGGACCTCAAGTCAACGCGGTTCTGCTACGGAGACCTGCTCATGCACACTAGTATTACATTTTTTATTAAAACAGCTTCATTTCCTTAGTGGCTGGTTGCAAAGGAAATGAAGGGATTCAACCTCAATAGCCTGTTTATTTGGGGCAGAGGGGGTGGATGAAGGGGGTAGTAGACCCAGGGAGGGTAAATAGGCCTACCTGGAAGGTTGCGGGAGGAGTTAACCTGCGGAACCGCTATGGTAATGAAGGGGTTAACCAGGGCTGCTAGCACCCGCTATGAATAAACATCCATCCTTTGGGCAACTACCCCCTTCATCTAATCCCTCTATCCACAATAAACAAAAACACACAACAACCCTACTACCCACCTCCTCTACCCCCAACAACCCCCCCCCCCCACAGCCCCCAACACATACAGCACAGTAATGGGCAAAATTACTATTATCGAGATATGGATAATAGTGCCTTTGCCCATTCTAAAACCAAAAATTAGCGTCATGACGTCACGTAGCATCCGGTTGCCATGGCAACATGGTGTCATCTGATGCCGCACAGCCATGTTCACTGCAATTGGAGGGGGAATTGCAGAAGAATAACGGACAATGCCGGAGTTGCCGCCACCACACCACACCGCCACCCGCGATTGACAACCCGTAGCCCGGAGGTAAGGGCCCAAAACCCGGAGTATCCGGGTCAAACCCGGAGAGATGGCAACCCTGGCTATTATCCATATCTGGATAATAGTTATTTTGCCCATTACTGTCTGTATGTGTTGGGGGGGGGTTGTTGGGGGTAGAGGAGGTGGGTAGCAGGGTTGTTGTGTTTATTTTTCTTAATTGTGGGTAGAGGGATTGGGTGAAGGGGGTAGTAGCCCCAAGGATGGATGTTTAGGTCTACCGGGTGGTATCAGGAGGGGTTAACCCCTTCATTACTTTAGCGATATTAACCTCTAAGGTAATGAAGGGGCTGACTCCACCTACAACCTCCCGCAAGGCCTAAACACCCACCAAGGGCCAAACACCACCTTCACCCACCCCCGCTACCCACAATAAACCTGGCACTGGTAGTTAACCCCTTCATTGTCTTAGCGGTTAGCCACTAAGGTAATGAAGTTGCCTGTACAGTAAATGCATTTTTCATTAATCTGATTCATGCCGGGGGCCTCCTACGGTGCTGATATTACTGTGTATTAGCTCCCGAGACCCCCGGCATCAATCCGATGAGGAAAAATTCACCGCCGCCTCAGAAACTTCTTGGCAGCTTCACGACAACTTTTTTTGGCGAAAAGATTTTGGGAGTAAATCGCCATTCTAGAGCCTCGATGTGCCTCGGGCTACTAGAATTGCACCAGTTTGAAAACTGGCGATAAGTGGCTTATCGCCGCTCACTTGTTGATTTGTTTTTGACGGCTGAAAAAATTGGCGATTCAACCCACTTATCAACACTTACTGAATTGCTGTAGGCATTTTTGGCCGATAACAGCTAAAAAGCCTCGATAAGTGGGTTATGAAGGCTACTAGCATAGGCCCCATAATCTCCTATAGTCAGTAGCAGCACACCTCCCGGAGGTCACATGGGAACAGGCCCTGAAGGAGTCTATTACTCCGAAGCATTGCCCCCCTATTATAATCACTGATTGCTGTTTGTGTTTCCATAGTTGTATAGTGTTTTCTCCCTGTGTTAGTCCTGCACTCCTCATTATGTTTCTGTACCATTTATTGGTGATTTGCTGTATAATACATCTTTTCTTTGCATCTTTCTCTTCATGTTCTGGCATTTAGGTGGTGGATGTGCACTGCATTTCTGTTGGTATATCTTATGGCTTTCAGCTAACTTATAGCAGGGGTGTGCAAACTGGGGGGTGCTAGGTTTTCCTGATGGGCGGTTGCAGAGGCCTCACGCTCTCCCCCAAGGCATTTAAATGAAATGCAGGGGATCGCGTGAGGCCAAAGTAACTCACTTACCGGGATGCAGATGCATGGTGTGACAAATGCAACGTCACGTCACATGACCCGTCACCATGGCAACACGGCAACACATCGTCACATACCGCTGCGGGGTCTTACGGGATGTCACATGACCTGGCAGCGTCATTTGACACTAGAAAACGAGATAGGGGGACCTAGCAGGGGGGGCAGCTACAATAGTTTTCACACCCCTTCCTTATAGTATACTGCAATTTATTTTAGTGTTCCTTTACCCCGCCTCATCAGTATGCTCCTGTATGCTCTGGGTAATCACACTTGCAGCAGTTAGGCTCATTATAGCTTGTTCTTCTGTGTATAACTTACACTTATAACTATGCTGTGAGTGGTGTACTATAGATTGTGTACTGATAGCTATCTGTGTGCATTTTGGGCACTTGATGATGCATTAAGGTTGTTAGTACAGATTGTATACTGGGTGTGCTGTACTTTGCACCTGTTATCATTGTACAGCTTTATTCTAGATGTGTTGTTTATTAAACTCTTTTCATTTAGAATAATAGTATTTCTTTATTTTGGGTGTCTTAGTTACCCCAGTGAGATTGTTACTGTTTGAGTGCTGTGGACAATTAGTTTAATTCTATATATTGCTGAAGGAATTAGGGATTCCTCATGTACACTGGGCACCGATTCACCTCTTTAAGATTCTTTGTTACTTGCCAAGAGGGTAGGGCTGTTTGTTTTTGTATATATATGTTAGGTTTGAGGGTGTTCATCTAAAAATCCGTGGGCCTACACAGATAAACCATTATGATGGAAACATACTCACTACAAACTGTAGCGTTATATGTGCTATACAGAAGGGGTACGTGTGTAGTGAGAATGAGGGAGCATGTGTCTTTATATAACCCTTAGTGTGTGAATCTGAGGGAGTGTGTGCTACTGTCTAATAGTTACTGTTTTTGTAAAGCATAACGAGAAGTGTGATTGTGTGTTTATATATATTTCTTGTGGTGTCTTTGTGCTTCTACAAGAGTTTCAATCTGTGGCATTTTAGTGTGATTGTGTGTGAATATAACTGATTGTGCGTTTGTATTTTTGGAGCAGGAACCTGTTAATTCTGTCTGTGTGTGTGTAAGTGGGAGAGAGTGTGCGTGTGTAAGTGGGAGAGTGTGTGCGTGTGCGTGTGCGTGTGCGTGTGTATGTATACAGGACCGAAACTCAGTGCTGATATTGTCTCTCATGCTGTGCCAATATATTCTCTCTGTGTGTGTATGCTTTTCAACTGGGGTTCTGCGGCCGCCAGGGTGGGAGAGCTTGGACTCTCCCATGCTGTCCCAGACCCAGCGACACCCCCACATAGCAGTGACCCGGAGCTCAGGGGCAGCAGCCGCCCAGTCACTGCTATACTTCCTCTTCCTGCCTGCTCCAGTCGGTGCCACTGAATAGAGGGAGAGAGAGGATTGGGAGCGTGCTCTCTCGCAGGGGTCTGTCTGTGTGTAAGTGTGAGAGTGTGTGTGTGTGTGTGTGTGTGCGTGTGTGTATGTGTATGTGGGCGAGTGTGGGTGCACGCGCGCAAGGAGGAGAGTGTGAGCGGGATAAGGAGTGTAAGGGGAGAGTGTGTGGGGGAGAAGGAGCATAAGGGGGAGAGTGTGAGGGGGAGAAGGAGCGTAAGGGGAAAAGGAGCGTAAGGGGGAGAAGGAGCGTAAGGGGGAGAAGGAGCGTAAGGGAGAGAGTGTGAGGGGGATAAGGAGTGTAAGGGGGAGAGTGTATGGGGGAGAGGCAGCTTAAGGAGGAAGAGGGGGAGAGTATGAGGGGGAGAAGGTGCGTGAGAAGGAGCGAAAGGGGGAGAAGGAGTGCAAGGGGGAGAAGGAGCGTAAGGGGGAGAAGGAGCGTAAGGGGGAGAGTGTGAGAGGGATAAGGAACGTAAGGGGGAGAATGTGTGGGGGAAAGGGAGCGTAAGGAGGGAGAGGGCGAGAGTGTGAGAAGGAGCATGAGGGGGAGAAGGAGAGTAAGGGGGAGAAGTAGCGTAAGGGGGAGAGTGTGTGAGGGAGAGGGAGTGTAACAAGGGAGAGTGTGAGGGGAAGAGGGAGCGTAAGGAGTGAAGTGAGGGGGGAGAGAGACGCGGCAACAGACAGGGGGCGAGGGTTGGGGTTTCCCAGTATTTCAAATTCACTTGTGAGCACATTCACATATCTTAGACAGGTCTGCAACCCCTGCCTTTCAACCATTATCACCTAGCATACAGTGCTTCCACCGCAGCAAGGGATTCTGGGAAATAACATGCAAATGAGCATATATATATAGAAAAGAGAAGACAGTTGGCACACTACTGACCAGGCAAAAACAGATGCTTATCCCATATGAATAGAACAAAAAGTATATTTACTAGATTGGGGTCCAGAAAAAAAAGAGACAGCACACTGCATTTAGTCTTCAGACAAAAAACTGTATTGAATCACAGGGCACGGCAACCAACGTTTCGGTCACCCAGAGGGACAACCCTGATGAAGGTCCCTCTGGGTGACCGAAACGTTGGTTGCAGTGCCCTGTGATTCAATACAGTTTTTTGTCTGAAGGCTACATTCAGTGTGCTGTCTCTTTTTTTGCTGGACCCCAATCTGGTAAATATATATATAATATAAAAGATAAAGAAAAAGCGCCCAATCCTTGTATAAAATCAGATATAAAAGGTTTAATATTCCATGGACAGACAAATGCACACTCACACTTTGTCAATAAAATAAAGGCATGTTATGGGACCACACATAGAAAAAACAACAAAACAGGTAGCGCTAACCGATATGTAATTAATAAAATATGTTGATATATAACACCTTATGTATGGACCAATATTCAAACGTAAGGGGCTGCCTAGTGATACAACACACTGACCCCCTGGTCAGAACAAGTACATGGAAAGGGAATATGTATCTGAAGGCGCCTGTAAGAACAATGATATATAAAAAGACGCCTGTACACTGGCGACACACTTTATTCGAGCTCGGCTAGTCCCACGAATTCGGGTATACCCGGGTGTGTTGAGGTTTGTGACTGTTTTCTGCCCGAGTACATTGAGTTATTTTCCAAGCAGGGATTGAAGCGTTTTATTCCCGCTGGCTGCAATACTGCACACTATATATATATATACTGCATTACAATTCATGAATTTATGCCATCTGGTAGACACGCGAAGCATTGCAGCCTATTAAATCCTAATCATTATCATTTAACAGATCAGCCGCCCGTCAGCCAGGCATGAACCCAGGCTGGGAAGGCAAACGCAACAGGGCTTGTCAGAGGTGAGGAGCGGCGCATTCCAGGTATCTGCCAGGTACATACTGGGTATTTGCTCGAATAAAGTGTGTCGGTGCAGTATGAACATATATATAATATTAAAACTGGTTTAGTTACACACAGTGTGTCGAATCATTTTCTTCAAGTGCACAGTCAGGATCCTAAAGGTTTAAAATGTATCGCAATAGAAAGTATTACTCCACATTGGAGAGGAGGAAATGCTGTGAGCCTGTTGGGGAGGAGAGAATCCTTTTGGATTTACGAATTACGTACCCTATCCCCACTAGGCCTAAACGTGGACTTCGATTTGAAGGCTTTCCTGGTTGGATAGTCCTGCACTGCATCAATACATCCCACTTACATGGTATCCATTTTTTGCAATTTGTCCACATTTTTTAAGAACCCATTGCTATTGAATATTTGTCAGACAATATTCTATACATACATAATACCAAGCCTATTATAGTGTATGCATTTCCTGTATTTTCTCTTTTAACCATTTATTGTATGTACAACACCAAGTACTCTCACTTTCATTATAGAGAAAACTCACTAATGTCACTTTATTTTCACATCCAGTTTTTTAGTGTTTTTATTTCTTAGTTCATATATTATTCACACATATAGTGTTTATATGCACTGTTTATTTATTTATTTATTTATAGTTAACACACATATTTGCAGTTTGCTTATTACTTTAAGTGGTCACATCATATTAATCCACACACTTAAGTCACCACACTTTATGTCATATCCACATTATTATTATGTTGTTTTGTATTAGCTAGTTATGTATTAGTTATTTGTATGTCTTGTTTGTGATTCAGCTGAGTCCACAGACCGCAGCAGCACAATTAAATATTGACATGAACTATCTCATTGCGCATGTGTCTGAGCACACAATATTGACTAAGAACTACCTCATTTGCCCGTATGCGCATGTGCACAAGTCTGCAGGTGAAAATAATTCAATTAATTACGGACGCTCTATTTAAGGGACCTTCATGGACTTTTATAATCATATACCCCTGAGGAAGAAAGCGGATAGCTTTCAAAACGCGTAGGGTGGCGGATTTAACACTTCTGCATCTCTGTGTTTGGTGATTTCCCTCCACGACATAGACGAATCAGTGTTTGTTGCTATTCAGATAGTTGGTCGCTTGTGAAAGTGTGTCGAATCTGCTGCTGCTGACCTGGACTAGCTGTACGTCCCCTCCAGTGTGCTGCGTGAGATCATCTGCCCACACGCTGGCTGGCGTGCACACATCCACGGAGACGCCCAGGAGCAGGGAGCAGCTAACATCACCGAGAGGGGATACTCTCTAATATATCCACTGCCTGCTTACATCTTTATCTGGTGAGTGGGCATTGCATCTGAATCCACCGGTGCTGCAGTGTGTCAAAATAATCTTTTATTGTCCATATTATTTTATATGTCTATATGCTATATGAATTGTGTTATTAAATGTTTTTATCCTAATTTTTCACCTATCTGTCCTCTCAGCTGATCTATGTTGTCTTAAGTGTTGTTTGTCTTCTCACCCAACAGTATTATACTATGTGTTGTGCTTTCTCTTTTTTAAGCACACCCTGAGGAGCCATTTCCTGATTGTCCCAACAGGCTTGGTTTTTATATCCTTTTTATATATCATTGTTCTTATAGGCGCCATCAGATACATATTCCCTTTCCATGTTATGGGACCAGCCCATGCACCAGATGGACGTGAGACTTCACAGCCGTCCTCCGTTTGAATGCGGTTGAAATCACTGCAAATGGATGTTGCTGCTGCTGTAGTCACCGAAAATATCTTTTTCCTTCAAACCGGAACGCCTCTGGTCAGTACAGCCGCCATTAACCTCTCACCAATCAGGGACCAGGGAAATCCTTCACTGACGTCCTCACTCTGGTGTCTGGACTGCTCGACCACCGTAGTTCCTATGCTACGTGACCCTACGCGTTTCATCCGTCTCAGCGGATTTCATCAGGGGATGAACTCCAATTGAATTGAATCACCATAAAGAACATTGGTGTCAGGGAACAGAAATTAGCCAAGTCTTCTTCGGGGATAAAGAACAACCAACTACAGACTTCTGTATACCGGAAACCTACAGACAGAGCCAGCTATTTGAGGGACAACAGCTTCCACCCGACACACACCAAACATGCAACCATCTACAGTCAAGCCATACGCTGCAACCGGATATGCTCCGACACAGCAGACAGAGACCAGCGGATTAAAGACTTGAGATCAGATTTTATAAACCATGGATATAACCACAGAATTGTAGACCAGCAAATTCACAAAGCCACCAGAATACCAAGAAGTGATCTCCTTGAATACAAACAGAAGGAGACAACCGACAGGGTACCTTTGGTGGTCACATATAACCCACACCTAGGAGCCCTACGCAAGATCACCAGGGAACTACAACCCATCCTCCAGGAAGATACAAGACTGCAACAGGTCTTCCCTGAAGCACCCTTATTATCATATAGACAACCTCATAATCTCAAGAATATTATGGTGAGGAGTAAAGTATTCAGCAGTACAACTGAATGCGGGACGAAACCATGCCAGGACCTAAGATGCAAAACCTGCGCAATGCTCTACACAGCAGACACAATACAAATACCACAGCTGCTACTACATAGGTGAGACGGGGCAGGGGCTAAACAAGAGAATGAACCTGCATCGCCACAGCATCACACGCGGAACAAGAGACAGTCCTGTCGGCGAACATTTCTCTGACTCTGGCCATAAGATGAACGATCTGAGGGTTGCCATACTCAAAGGTAATCTTAAAACACCGAAAGAGAGACGGTTGCATGAATACAAATTTATGCAACTGTTCGGGACACTTAACGATGGCCTAAACAGAGATCAAAATTTTATGAGTCATTACTGACACAAGTGAACTCTCTTCCCATGAGTGCTAAAGACCATGTCTGTACATACTGTGCTATATGCATGCACACACAGCTGTCTCTTACATAAACCAATACTCCTTGTTTTTCCATCCCTATACACCAATAGAGACGACATAGTATCCACACACACTTTTAGTTATGCTACTATGTCTCACATTTCCACACCTACCCACACCATTTATATTAACTCCCACTCCACACACCCCTTTTGTAAAGCACTGTATACACTGTGGGCTCTCCATTCATTTATATTCACACAGATACACACACACACACACTCTTACATCACTTACTTTCAGGAACCATTTAACACCTCTAGCCATAAATGTCATCCACACCGGGGGAAGGACAAGCACAGATAACATTCCAAGAGACACTGTTTTTAAGTACTGTATACCATTTGCTTGCTTCATTCATTGTAATATCGCTGGAAGAAGAGATAGTGTATCTCGAAAGCTCGCACAAATAAAAGCATTTTGTTAGCCACAGAACGGTATCATCTATTTATTTTTTGATTATTGAAGCTTGGCTAACACGGTACTGATACCTCTATATATATATATATATATATATATATATATATAAAACCATCCAGCAGGGCAGCGGAACAGCAAAGAGAGGTAAGTGTACAAAGAATTGTATTGTAACAGACACAAAAATCCAATGTTTCGATCCCAGAGAGGATTTTCTTCCTGGGGTGCGCCTCTCCCTGCTGTTCCACTGTCCTGCTGGATGGTAACGTACTCTTTACATTATTTATGGGACTAGCACCAGGCTTATTTGGATTACAATGTTGGAGTGCTCTCTGTTTTCCTTACCCATATTATATATATTATATATTTATATATATATATTTATATTTCCATTTGCTATATGCTTTGCTGTGGAGGGTTTTTGTCACTTTTTTTACCCACCATAACTTAACTAAGTATATATATATATATATTTTAAATATATATATATATATACACACATACAGAAGCACGCGGATGCACAGATACGCACACAATCAAATACACACAGACACACACACAGACATACAGTCATGCACACAGATACACATACACACACATACTGTACAGAAATATATATATATATACACACACATACACAGACATACACACATATACACATACACACCTACATTTTTAGGATTGTAGCAGTGAGAGACGGAGCAGACACAGAGATACAGTGTCACATGAAAACAAACACACAAGATACACTCAAAAGGAATATGAAAAGTAACAGATCTAGTATAACAAGTGACAGACATACGCAGGGTTAATAAGAAAAGAGACAGTCGGATACACACAGAGAAGTGATCATATGGATAACCTGTATCGGTGACAGACTTCAGGAGAAGTTCCAATAAAAGCCAGACACACTCCGGGTAACAACGTTTTATTTAAACACCTGAAATCTTGACCCTCCGCCTGCAGTTTGGGAAAGGCAGAGGTTTTGGGATCTGTCTGTGTGGGGTTTGCTGTGACTGGGGAGACCCCTAAATGTTCCTTTGTGTGACCCCTAAATGTTCTCTCTGTGTCTGGGAAGACCCCTAAATGTTCCCCAGTGTCTGTGAAGACCCCTAAATGTTTCCCAGTGTCTGTGAAGACCCCTAAATGTTCCCCAGTGTCTGTGAAGACCCCTAAATGTTCCCCAGTGTTGCTCACTTCAAAATAACCCAGAAAAGTAGCCTTGAGCCCTCGGTGACAGGGCGCTGTGCCCAGAGGGACTAGGCTCCCCTTACCTGTGAGTGTGGACTGCGTCCCCCCTGGCCTCTCCCCCCCTCTGGCAGCAGGGCTGACGTGGCAGGGGTAAGGGCCAGGGAGGTTAGAAATAGAGAGGCAGGGGCACGGGGTCAGTCTGCACCCGGGCATGAGATTCCGCCCACTCTGCCCTTTAATGTGAATACTGTTACATATGTTGGTTGTACGTGTTTAAAATAAAAAAAGGAATAAATAAATAACTAGAATTTATACTGAGTTTGTGTTAGTAACTCCCTTAACTTCTCCAACAGCTGATGAGTTCCCCTTTGGCGCTTAACGTGTTAGAAACACATGTCACTATTTCTCTGCATTAATTTGCAGGTCATTGGAAGAGCTTCTATGACCAGAGCCGCAGACAGGTTTCCTGGGGCCCAGGACTAGAGCTTCCACCGGGCCCCCAACCACGTGTTGGCGACATTGCGAGAACCCCCTCCCCCCGTTTTCTCTTACACTGCCCCCTTCTCACACACCACCTCGCTCTCACCCCCCTCTTACACTCCCACTGTCACTCTTTCCTTTTCATAACCCCAGGCCCAGCACCCCATTACACCCACCTCCCCAGACCCAGTACCCTGTCATATCCCCAAGCCCAGTTCCCCATTATACCCGTATCCCAAAGCCCAGTACCCCCTTATACCCCCTGCCCCAGAACCCATGATACCCCCCTCCCCAGGCCCAGTACCCCGTTATACCCCCTGCCAAGACTCAGTACCCTGTAATACCCCCAAATCCAGTACCCAGTTATACCCACCTCCCCTGATCCAGTACCAGTTATACCCCATACACTGGCCCAGTACCCCGTGATACACCCCTCTCTTGGTTCAGTACCCCGTTATACCCAGTCCCAGTACCCAGTTATACCTCCTCTTTGTCAGCCTCCTCACACTTCTCATCTTCTTCATCCTCCCACACTATTGAGCTGGAACTGGAGCTCTCAGGGTACCAAGCTGACAGGCCAATCGGCTTCACCTCCGTGCGCTCCCCGACCTGCAGGAGACATAACGTGTGTGTAACCAGGACAGTGATACTCTGTATCGCAAGAGCTCCTGTGACACTTATACCCCACTCCTCAGGCCAAGTACCCTGTTATACCGTAACGTACTATTCTATAAATAGTGTCCTGTACAACAGCTAAAAGTACTATATGTGCGGCTGATTCACAGCTCAGTGATTCCCATTTACCTGTAAAGTGCTACTTCCACGTTCCTGTTGAGGGGTATTCTCCGCCCATGCCTGTGATACAGAGGATAGTAATGTGAGCACATGTATTCCTCACTCATAAGCATGTCCTGGTGCTGTATGGGAGGTTTGACGGTTAAACCAATTGTCCACACCACTCAAACAGTAACAATCTTTGCAACGCAACGTTGCTTCGTAATGTTAGCAACGTTTCGGAGTAATAGACCCCTTCAAGGCCCGTTTCCATGTCACACTAATGGACAGTGGTACTTCCCTTTAATTAATCCTATCTAAGGAACCTGAATGGTCCGTTTGACTCTCCCTTGCAGTCACATATAGGGGCCTATGCTAGTAGCCTTAATAAAGCAATTCGCTTGTTCTATTACGCCGGAGCAGAACCGCGTACATTTGAGGTCCGGGACCCCCTGCTTCCTGAGATACAGGCCCCGTTATAGGGTGCATGTATCTCCTATGCATTTAAATGTCTCGTGTCACATGACCATGGGATTTAAATGCATAGGAGATACCGGCACCCCATAACGGGGCCTGTATCTCAGGCAGCAAGGGTTCCCGGAGCTCAAGTCAACGCAGTTCTGCTCCGGAGACCTCCTGCTCACGTGCACTAGTATTACATTTTTTATTAAAACAGCTTCATTTCCTTAGTGGCTAGCTGCAAAGGAAATGAAGGAATTCAACCTCAATAGCCGGTTTATTGAGGGCAGAGGGGGGGGGGGATGAAGGGGGTAGTAGCCCCAGGGAGGGTAATTAAGCCTGCCTGGAAGGTTGCGGGAGGAGTTAACTTGCGGAACCGCTATGGTAATGAAGGGGTTAACCAGTGCTGCTAGCACCCGCTAGGACTAAACATCCATCCTTGGGGGAACTACCCCCTTCATCTAATCCCTCTACCCACAATAAAGAAAAACACACAACAACCCTACTACCCACCTCCTCTACCCCCAACAACCCCCCCACCCCCGCCCTCAACACATACAGCACAGTAATGGGCAAAATTACTATTATCGAGATATGGATAATAGTGCATTTGCCCATTCTGTGTGTAAGTGTGAGAGTGTGTGTGTGCGTGTGTGTATGTGTAAGTGGGCGAGTGTGGGTGCACACGTGCAAGGAAGAGAGTGTGAGCAGGATAAGGAGTGTAAGGGGAGAGTGTGTGGGGGAGAAGGAGCATAAGGGGGAGAGTCTGAGGGGGAGAAGGAGCGTAAGGGGGAGAAGGAGCGTAAGGGGGAGAGTGTGAATGGGATAAGGAGTGTAAGGGGGAGAGTGTATGGGGGAGAGGCAGCTTAAGGAGGAAGAGGGGGGAGTATGAGGGGGAGAAGGTGCGTGAGAAGGAGCGAGAGGGGGAGAAGGAGTGCAAGGGGAGAAGGAGCGTAAGGGGGAGAAGGAGCTTAAGGGGGAGAGTGTGAGAGGGAGAAGGAGCGTAAGGGGGATAGTGTGTGGGGGAGAGGGAGCGTAAGGAGGGAGAGTGCGAGAGTGTGAGAAGGAGCGTGAGGGGGAGAAGGAGAGTAAGGGGGAGAGTGTGTGGGGGGGAGGGAGTGTAAGGAGGGAGAGTGTGAGGGGAAGAGGGAGCGTAAGGAGTGAAGTGAGGGGGGAGAGAGACGCGGCGACAGACAGGGGGCGAGGGTTGGGGTTCCCAAGTATTTCAAATTCACTTGTGAGCACATTCACATGTCTTAGACAGGTCTGCAACCCCTGCCTTTCAACCATTATCACCTAGCATACAGTGCTTCCACCGCAGCCAGGGATTCTGGGAAATAACATGCAAATGAGCATATATATATAGAAAAGAGAAGACAGTTGGCACACTACTGACCAGGCAAAAACAGATGCTTATCCCATATGAATAGAACAAAAAGTATATTTACTAGATTGGGGTCCAGCAAAAAAAGAGACAGCACACTGCATTTAGTCTTCAGACAAAAAACTGTATTGAATCACAGGGCACGTCAACCAACGTTTCGGTCACCCAGAGGGACAACCCTCATGAAGGTCCCTCTGGGTGACCGAAACGTTGGTTGCAGTGCCCTGTGATTCAATACAGTTTTTTGTCTGAAGGCTACATTCAGTGTGCTGTCTCTTTTTTTGCTGGACCCCAATCTGGTAAATATATATATATATATATATATATATATATATATATATATATATATATATATATATATATATATATATATAAAAGATAAAGAAAAAGCGCCCGATCCTTGTATAAAATCAGATATAAAAGGTTTAATATTCCATGGACAGACAAATGCACACTCACACTTTGTCAATAAAATAAAGGCATGTTATGGGACCAGCCCATGCACCAGATGGACGTGAGACTTCACAGCCGTCCTCCGTTTGAATGCGGTTGAAATCACTGCAAATGGATGTTGCTGCTGCTGTAGTCACCTAAAAGATCTTTTTCCTTCAAACCGGAACGCCTCTGGTCAGTACGGTCGCCATTAACCTCTCACCAATGAGGGACCAGGGAAATCCTTCACTGACATCCTCACTCTGGTGTCTGGACTGCTCGACCACCGTAGTTCCTATGCCACGTGACCCTACGCGTTTCATCCGTCTCAGCGGATTTCATCAGGGGATGAACTCCAATTGAATTGAATTGAATCACCATAAAGAACATTGGTGTCAGGGAACAGAAATTAGCCAAGTCTTCTTCGGGGATAAAGAACAACCAACTACAGACTTCTGTATACCGCAAACCTACAGATAGAGCCAGCTATTTGAGGGACAACAGCTTCCACCCGACACACACCAAACATGCAACCATCTACAGTCAAGCCATACGCTACAACCGGATACGCTCCGACACAGCAGACAGAGACCAGCGGATTAAAGCCTTGAGATCAGATTTTATAAACCATGGATATAACCACAGAATTGTAGACCAGCAAATTCACAAAGCCACCAGAATACCAAGAAGTGATCTCCTTGAATACAAACAGAAGGAGACAAGCGACAGGGTACCTTTGGTGGTCACATATAACTCACACCTAGTAGCCCTACGCAAGATCGCCAGGGAACTACAACCCATCCTCCAGGAAGATACAAGACTGCAACAGGTCTTCCCTGAAGCAACCTTATTATCATACAGACAACCTCATAATCTCAAGAATATTATGGTGAGGAGTAAAGTATTCAGCAGTACAACTGAATGCGGGACGAAACCATGCCAGGACCCAAGATGCAAAACCTGCGCAATGCTCTACACAGCGGACACAATACAAATACCACACAGGAATCGGGAATACAAAATTAGAGGAAGGTTCACCTGTTCCTGCAGCAATGTCGTGTACCTCATCATGTGCATGAAATGCCCAGGGGGCTGCTACTACATAGGTGAGACAGGGCAGGGGCTAAACAAGAGAATGAACCTGCATCGCCACAGCATCACACGCGAACAAGAGACAGTCCTGTCGGCGGACATTTCTCTGACTCTGGCCATAAGATGAACGATCTGAGGGTTGCCATACTGAAAGGTAATCTTAAAACACCGAAAGAGAGACGGTTGCATGAATACAAATTTATGCAACTGTTCGGGGCACTTAACGATGGCCTAAACAGAGATCGAAATTTTATGAGTCATTACTGACACAAGTGAACTCTCTTCCCATGAGTGCTAAAGACCATGTCTGCACATACTGTGCTATATGTATGCACACACAGCTGTCTCTCACACATACTAATACTCCTTGTTTTTCCATCCCTATACACCAATAGAGACCACATAGTATCCACACACACTTTTAGTTATGGTACTATCTCTCACATTTCCACACAAACCCACACCATTTATATTAACTCCCACTCCACACACCCTTTTTTGTAAAGCACTGTATACACTGTGGGCTCTCCATTCATTTATATTCACACAGATACACACACACACTCTTACATCACTTACTTTCAGGAACCATTTAACACCTCTAGCCATAAATGTCATCCACACCGGGGGAAGGACAAGCACAGATAACATTCCAAGAGACACTGTTTTTAAGTATACCCTTTGCTTGCTTCATTCATTGTAACATCGCCGGAAAAAGAGATCAGTGTATCTCGAAAGCTCGCACAAATAAAAGCATTTTGTTAGCCACAGAACGGTATCATTTATTTATTTTTTGATTATTGAAGCTTGGCTAACACGGTACTGATACCTCTATATATATATATATATATATATATATATATTTATAAAACCATCCAGCAGGGCAGCGGAACAGCAAAGAGAGGCAGCACTCAGAGGTAAGTGTACAAAGAATTGTATTGTAACAGACACAAAAATCCACTTTTTCGATCCCACAGAGGATTATCTTCCTGGGGTGCGCCTCTCCCTGCTGTTCCACTGCCCTGCTGGATGGTAACGTACTCTTTACATTATTTATGGGACTAGCACCAAGCTTATTTGGATTACAATGTTGGAGTGCTTGCTGTTTTCCTTACCCATATTATATATATATTTATATTTCCATTTGCTATATGCTTTGCTGTGGAGGGTTTTTGTCACTTTTTTTACCCACCATAACTTAACTAAGTATATATATATATATTTTTTTTTTTAAATATATATATTCACACATACAGAAACACACGGACGCACAGATACGCACACAATCAAATAAACACAGACACACACACAGACATACTGTCATGCACACAGATACACATACACACACATACTGTACAGAAATATATATATATATATATATATATACACACATACACAGACATACACACAGTAACACATACACACCAACATTTTTAGGATTGTAGCAGTGAGAGACGGAGCAGACACAGAGATACAGTGTCACATGAAAACAAACACACAAGATACACTCAAAAGGAATATGAAAAGTGACAGATCTAGTATAACAAGTGACAGACATACGCAGGGTTAATAAGAAAAGAGACAGTCGGATACATACAGAGAAGTGATCATATGGATAACCTGTATCGGTGACAGACTTATGGAGAAGTTCCAATAAAAGCCAGACAAACACTCCGGGTATCAACGTTTTATTTAAACACCTGAAATCTTGACCCTCCGCCTGCAGTTTGGGAAAGGCAGAGGTTTTGGGATCTGTGTGTGTGGGGTTTACTGTGTCTGGGGAGACCCCTAAATGTTCCTTTGTGTGACCCCTAAATGTTCTCTCTGTGTCTGGGAAGACCCCTAAATGTTCCCCAGTGTCTGTGAAGACCCCTAAATGTTCCCCAGTGTCTGTGAAGACCCCTAAATGTTCCCCAGTGTTGCTCATTTCAAAATAACCCAGAAAAGTAGCCTTGAGCCCTCGGTGACAGGGCGCTATGCCCAGAGGGACTAGGCTCCCCTTACCTGTGAGTGTGGACTGCGTCCCCCCTGGCCTCTCCCCCCCTCTGGCAGCAGGGCTGACGTGGCAGGGGGAAGGGCCAGGGAGGTTAGAAATAGACAGAGGCAGGGGCACGGGGTCAGTCTGCACCCGGGCATGAGATTCCCGCCCACTCTGCCCTTTAATGTGAATACTGTTACATATGTTGGTTGTACGTGTTTAAAATAAAAAAAGTAATAAATAAATAACTAGAATTTATACTGACTTTGTGTTAGTAACTCCCTTAACTTCTCCAACAGCTGTTGAGTTCCCCTTTGGCGCTTAACGTGTTAGAAACACGTGTCACTATTTCTCTGCATTAATTTGCAGGTCATTGGAAGAGTTGCACAGTGACAGCAATTTGTACACTCACCATCTTCGCCCGAGCCGGCTCCTGGCTGAATACCGCCGGCTCCTCCTTTTCAGCCATTGTTTGCTCCTCCTGGCTGAATTGCGGCTGCGGTCTTATCCCCTCTCTGCCTCCGATCTGTATGAATGCTTTTAGAGATATTCTGGGCACTTCCAACTCCCCCATCGGACCCTTCCTCTCCCTGACCTTGCAGCGCACAGTATCACCTGCTATGATGCCTCTCTGCATACCATGGTAAGTCATTCTGAACATACATGTGTCCTTTCTACATGTTACTCAGCTTCTATGACCAGGGCCGCAGACAGGTTTCCTGGGGCCCAGGACTAGGGCTTCCACCGGGCCCCCAACCACGTGTTGGCGACATTGCGAGAACCCCCTCCCCCCGTTTTCTCTTACACTGCCCCCTTCTCACACACCACCTCGCTCTCACCCCCCTCTTACACTCCCACTGTCACTCTTTCCTTTTCATAACCCCAGGCCCAGTACCCCATTACACCCACCTCCCCAGACCC
Source organism: Ascaphus truei (assembly GCF_040206685.1). Classification (NCBI taxonomy): domain Eukaryota; kingdom Metazoa; phylum Chordata; class Amphibia; order Anura; family Ascaphidae; genus Ascaphus; species Ascaphus truei. The sequence continues at coordinate 2,189,225 of NW_027456730.1, read as the reverse complement.
AGTACCCTGTCATATCCCCAAGCCCAGTTCCCCATTATACCCCTATCCCAAAGCCCAGTACCCCCTTATACCCCCTGCCCCAGAACCCATGATACCCCCCTCCCCAGGCCCAGTACCCCGTTATACCCCCTGCCAAGACTCAGTACCCTGTAATACCCCAAAATCCAGTACCCAGTTATACCCACCTCCCCTGATCCAGTACCAGTTATACCCCATACACTGGCCCAGTACCCCGTGATACACCCCTCTCTTGGTTCAGTACCCCGTTATACCCAGTCCCAGTACCCAGTTATACCTCCTCTTTGTCAGCCTCCTCAAACTTCTCATCTTCTTCATCCTCCCACACTATTGAGCTGGAACTGGAGCTCTCAGGGTACCAAGCTGACAGGCCAAACGGCTTCACCTCCGTGTGCTCCCCGACCTGCAGGAGACATAACATGTGTGTAACCAGGATAGTGATACTCTGTATCGCAAGAGCTCCTGTGACACTTATACCCCACTCCTCAGGCCAAGTACCCCATTATACCCCAGGTCCAGTACCCTGTTATTCCCCCTCCCCAGGCCCAGTACCCCATTATAAATGAGGCCCAGTACCCCATTATACCCCCCTTCCCCAGGCCCAGTAACCCGTTATACCCCATTTCCCAGGCCCAGTACCCCGTAATACCCCCTCCCCAGGTCCAGTACCCCATTATACCCCCTCCCCAGGCCCAGTAACCCGTTATACCCCATTTCCCAGGCCCAGTACCCCGTAATACCCCCTCCCCAGGTCCAGTACCCCATTATACTCCCTCCCCAGACCAAGTACCCTGTTATACCGTAACGTACTATTCTATAAATTGTGTCCTGTACAACAGCTAAAAGTACTATATGTGCGGCTGATTCACAGCTCAGTGATTCCCATTTACCTGTAAAGTGCTACTTCCACCTTCCTGTTGAGGGGTATTCTCCGCCCATGCCTGTGATACAGAGGATAGTAATGTGAGCACATGTATTCCTCACTCATAAGCATGTCCTGGTGCTGTATGGGAGGTTTGACGGTTAAACCAATTGTCCACACCACTCAAACAGTAACAATCTTTGCAACGCAACGTTGCTTCGTAATGTTAGCAACGTTTCGGAGTAATAGACCCCTTCAAGGCCCGTTTCCATGTCACACTAATGGACAGTGGTACTTCCCTTTAATTAATCCTATCTAAGGAACCTGAATGGTCCGTTTGACTCTCCCTTGCAGTCACATATAGGGGCCTATGCTAGTAGCCTTAATAAAGCAACTCGCTGGTTCTATTACGCCGGTCAGAACCGCGTACATTTGAGGTCCGGGACCCCCTGCTTCCTGAGATACAGGCCCCGTTATAGGGTGCATGTATCACCTATGCATTTAAATGTCTTGTGTCACATGACCGTGGGATTTAAATGCATAGGAGATACCGGCACCCCATAACGGGGCCTGTATCTCAGGCAGCATGGGTTCCCGGACCTCAAGTCAACGCAGTTCTGCTCCGGAGACCTCCTGCTCACGTGCACTAGTATTACATTTTTTATTGAAACAGCTTCATTTCCTTAGTGGCTAGCCGTTAATGCAATGAAGGAATTCAACCTCAATAGCCGGTTTATTGAGGGCAGAGGGGGTGGATGAAGGGGGTAGTAGCCCCAGGGAGGGTAATTAAGCCTGCCTGGAAGGTTGCGGGAGGAGTTAACTTGCGGAACCGCTATGGTAATGAAGGGGTTAACCAGTGCTGCTAGCACCCGGTAGGCCCAAACATCCATCCTTGGGGGAACTACCCCCTTCATCTAATCCCTCTACCCATAATAAAGAAAAACACACAACAACCCTACTACCCACCTCCTCTACCCCCAACAACCCCCCCCCCCCTCAACACATACAGCACAGTAATGGGCAAAATTACTATTACCGAGATATGGATAATAGTGCATTTGCCCATTCTGTGTGTTAGTGTGGGAGTGTGTGTGTGTGTGTGAGTGTGTGTGCGTGTGTGTATGTGTAAGTGGGCGAGTGTGGGTGCATGCGCACAAGGAGGAGAGTGTGAGGAGGAAAAGGAGCATGAGGGAGAGAGAGTGTGTGTGAGAAGGAACATAAGGGGAGAGGGTGAAGGGGAGAAGGAGTGTAAGGGGGATAGTGAGGGGGATAAGGAGCGTAAGGGGGAGAGTTTGAGGGAGAGAGTGAGAGGGAGAAGGAGCGTAAGGGGGATAGTGAGGGGGAGAATGAGCGAAAGAGGGAGAGTGTGAGGGGGAGAAGGAGCATAAAGGGGAGAGTTTGAGGGGGAGAAGGTGCGTAAGGGGGAGAGTGTGAGGGGGAGAAGGAGCGTAAGGGAGAGAGTGTGAGGGGGAGAAGGAGCGTAAGGGGTAGAGTGTGAGGGAGACAAGGATCAAAAAGGGGAGAGTGCGAGGGGGAGAAGGAGCGTAAGGGGAGAGTGTGAGGGGGAGAATGAGCGTAAGGGGGAGAGCGTGAGGGTGAGAAGGAGCATAAAGGGGAGAGCGTGAGGGGGAGAAGGAGCGTTAGGGGGAGAGTGCGAGGGGGAGAAGGAGCGTAAGGGAGAGAGTGTGAGGGGGAGAAGGAGCGTAAGGGGGAGAGTGTGAGGGGGAGAATGAGCGTAAGGGGGAGAGCGTGAGGGTGAGAAGGAGCATAAAGGGGAGAGCGTGAGGGGGAGAAGGAGCGTTAGGGGGAGAGTGCGAGGGGGAGAAGGAGCGTAAGGGAGAGAGTGTGAGGGGGAGAAGGAGCGTAAGGGGGATAGTGTGAGAGGGGGAGTGAGGGATGAGGGAGACAGGGTGACAGACAGGGGGTGAGGGTTGGATTTCCCCAGAATTTAAAAATCATATTCTGGTGTTTCCTAACCCAAAAAAAGTTGAAAGGATAGATAGATGTGAGCACACTTATTCACACGGCATTCAGCATCCTTGTACAATATGCGTAATGTTGGGTATTGTGTGCTATTTTTCAAATATACTTTTGAAACATATATATATTACGTTGCCATCCATCAGGGCAGCGAAACAGCAAAGAGAGGCAGCACTCAGAGGTAAGTGTACAAAGAATTGTATTGTAGCAGACACAAAAATCTGACTTTCGATTCTCTCTCTCTCTCTCTCTCTCTCTCTCTCTTTAGTATACACTGTGTGTGTGATATATATATATATATATATATATATATATATATATACACACAGATAAACAGATACACACGCACGCATAAATATGCGCACGCACACAGATGCACAGATAAGCGCACACACAAATACACAGACACACACACAGACACACACACAAAAGGAATATGAAAAGTGACAGATCTAGTATAACAAGTGACTGACATACGCAGGGTTAATAAGAAAAGAGACAGTCGGATACACACAGAGAAGTGATCATATGGATAACCTGTATCGGTGACAGACTTCAGGAGAAATGATATGACCCAAATTATTGAGGAACCAACCAGGAGAGGGGCAATACTGGATTTGTTCATATCAAACAATGTAGAAGTAATAACAAATATTCAAGTCCTGGGACATTTGGGTAACAGTGATCATAACATGGTCTCATTTGAAATAAATTATCAAAAAATAGATTTCTTGGGTTCAGCAAAGACCTTAAACTTTAGAAAGGCAGATTTTAATAAACTGAGGTCTAATCTAGTAGTAATACAATGGGGTGATGTTTTTGCAGGGAAAAATGTAGAAGATAAATGGGCAGTCTTTAAAACATTGTTAGAAAAGCACACTTATCAGTGTATACCCTTGGGTAATAAGTATAAAAGAAATAACTCAAAACCAATGTGGCTAAATAAACAGGTAGGGGAGGAAATGGACAAGAAGAGGAAGGCGTTTAGATTCTTTAAGTCAGAAGGGACAGAGACATCGTATCAGAATTATAAGGAATGTAACAAAAATTGCAAAAGGGCAATCAAATTAGCAAAAATGGATAATGAAAAAAGGATTGCAATAGAAAGTAAGGTCAACCCTAAAAAGTTCTTTAAGTACCTTAATAACAAAAAAATGAGAAAAGAAAATATAGGACCCTTTCAGTGTGAGATGGGTAGGCAGATTATTGGAGATAAGGAAAAAACTAAGGAATTAAACAAATTCTTTGCCTCTGTGTTTACCAGGGAAGAATCAAATTCAATAGTAGTGCCGCAGGAGGAAGCCACAACCTCCACATTAATGAGCAATTGGTTAACTGAGGAAGAAGTTCATAAGCGACTTGAAAAAATGAAAGACCATGGGGCACCTGGCCCCATGGTATACAGCCAAGAGTTCTCAAGGAGTTATTTATTTATTTATTTTTGATTTATAAAAATATTTTACCAGGAAGTAATACATTGAGAGTTACCTCCCGTTTTCAAGTATGTCCTGGGCACAGAGTAAAACAAAATAATACATGGTTACAAATACAGTTACATAAATGAACAAGGTATACATTATATACAAGACATTGCATGCACAGTTAAAGAAAATATATATTATGAGCGTATGAAACAGTTACAGACCAGATTAAAGTGTGAGACAGCCTTAGATTTGAAAGAATGTAAGCTGGTGGTGGATATGAGAGTCTCTGGTAGGTTGTTCCAGTTTTGTGGTGCACGGAAGGAGAAGGAGGAACGTCCGGATACTTTGTTGAGTCTTGGTACCATGAATAGTCTTTTGGAGTCTGATCTCAGGTGATAGGTACTGCATGTGGTAGGGGTGAGGAGCTTGTTCAGGTAGCTGGGTAGCTTGCCCAGAAAGTATTTGAGGGTGAGACAGGAAAGGTGAACTTTGCGCCTAGACTCTAGTGATGACCAATCTAGTTCTTTGAGCATTTCGCAGTGATGTGTGTTGTAGTTGCATTGGAGAACAAAACGACAAATTGAATTGTAGAGGGTGTCAAGTTTGCTAAGGTGGGTTTGAGGAGCCGAGCCATATACTATGTCTCCATAGTCAATAATTGGCATTAGCATCTGCTGTGCAATACGCTTTCTGACCAGGAGACTTAGGGAGGATTTGTTCCTATAAAGTACCCCTAGTTTGGCATAGGTCTTGGTTGTCAGGGTATCAATGTGCATCCCGAATGTTAAGTGGGAGTCAAACCATAAGCCCAGGTATTTAAAATAGTTAAGCTCAGTGATATCCAAACCATTATATTTAATATTCAAGGACTCCATTTCCACAGGCTCAGTACCACAAGATTGGCGTAAAGCAGATGTGGTGCCTATATTTAAAAAGGGAGCTAGATCACAACCGGGAAAATACAGACCTGTAAGCCTGACTTCAATAGTAGGGAAACTACTTGAAGGTTTAATACGGGATAATATTCAGGAATACCTAATGGAAAACAAAATTATTAGTAATAGTCAGCATGGATTTATGAAGGATAGATCTTGCTGTCATCACTCACAGGTTTTTTACCTCCCACAACGGACACTGACTGAGCTCTATTCCAATTGCCTGATTTTGGGGCTTTCTTGTAAGTTCCCATTGCATCTGTGTGTTCCATGATGTTTGCTCACTAAATCCATTTGTTGTCCTTTCAATCCGTGCAGCAATTCTTTATTGTCCTCTCTCCATGTCCCCATTATAGTTATAGGGTTATCATAATTTCATCACACAGTGTTGCACTATCATCTGTGTGATGCTTTGTCCCTTTATGTTCACCCGGTGTACTGCGCTCCCTGACTTCTCGACACTGCAACTAGTAAAGGATCAACAAGGAAGATCCATTGAAGGTTGAGCTACAATTGAACACTGGTTGTATATTTTATTTTCTCCTTTTTTCTTTTTATTGTTGCCTCACCCTTATTGTTGGTTCACCATTGTATGTCATTTTTCCCTACCTGGAACACCCTCAGGAGTGCCTGGTGATTTCCGTGTTCTTTTATCAAACGGGCAATGGATGGAAGGGAAGTAAACATAATTATGCCATTTACAAAGCACTAGTAAGACCACACCTTGAATATGGAGTACAGTTTTGGGCACCAAATCCTAAGAAAAGACATTATGGAACTAGAGAGAGTGCAGAGAAGAGCCACCACATTAATAAAGGGGATGGACAATCTAACTTATGAGGAGAGGCTAGCTACAGATGCAGCAACGAGTATTAGAACTCTGCCTGGGTATTTTCTGGGGCAGTCTCACAGTAAATGCCTCAACATTGCCTCAATATTTCTGTGAGATTCTTAATGGCCCATAGGATTAACACAGCAGGGGGTCCCTGCAAACTGAATGGGACAGCAGGGACCCCTGCTGTGTCAATCCGATGGGCCATTAAGAATCTCACAGAAATGTTGAGGCAATTACTGTGAGACTGCCCCAGAATCTCCAAGGAATTTCTCCGGTAAGCGTTCTAATACTGGTGGCTGCATCAGTAAATTAGTTTTAGTTACATTGGAAAAGAGGCGTCTAAGAGGCGATATGATAACTATATACAGTACAAATATATTCAGGGACAATACAAGGAGCTTTCAAAAGACCTATTCATCCCACGGGCAGTACTAAGGACTCGGGGACATCCCTTAAGGTTGGAGGAAATGAAATTTCACCAGCAACAAAGGAAAGGGTTCTTTACAGTAAGGGCAGTTAAAATGTGGAATTCATTACCCATGGAGACTGTGATGGCAGATACAATAGATTTGTTCAAAAAAAGGTTAGATATCTTTTTAGATGGGAAAGGTATACAGGGATATACCAAATAAGTATACAGTACATGGGAAGGATGTTGATCCAGGGATTAATCCAATAGCCAATTCTTGGAGTCAGGAAGGAATTAATTTTTCCCCTTAATGGGGTTTTTTGTTTGCCTTCCTCTGGATCAATAAGTAAGTATAGATATAGGATAAAGTATCTGTTGTCTAAATTTAGCATAGGTTGAACTGTATGGACCTACGCCTTTTTTCAACCTCATCTACTATGTAACTATGTAAGTTACAATAAAAGCCAGACAAACACTCCGGGTATCAACGTTTTATTTAAACACCTGAAATCTTGACCCTCCGCCTGCAGTTTGGGAAAGGCAGAGGTTTTGGGATCTGTGTGTGTGGGGTTTGCTGTGTCTGGGAAGACCCCTAAATGTTCTGTGTGACCCCTAAATGTTCACTCTGTGTTTGGGAAGACCCCTAAATGTTCCCCAGTGTTGCTCGCTTCAAAATAACCCAGAAAAGTAGCCTTGAGCCCTCGGTGACAGGGCGCTATGCCCAGAGGGACTTGGCTCCCCTCACCTGTGAGTGTGGACTGCGTCCCCCCTGGCCTCTCCCCCCCTCTGGCAGCAGGGCTGACGTGGCAGGGGGAAGGGTCAGGGAGGTTAGAAATAGAGAGGCAGGGGCACGGGGTCAGTCTGCACCCGGGCATGAGGTTCCCGCCCACTCTGCCCTTTAATGTGAATACTGTTAAATATGTTGTTTGTACGTGTTTAAAATAAAAAAAGGAATAAATAAATAACTAGAATTTATACTGAGTTTGTGTTAGTAACTCCCTTAACTTCTCCGACAGCTGTTGAGTTCCCCTTTGGCGCTTAACGTGTTAGAAACACGTGTCACTATTTCTCTGCATTAATTTGCAGGTCATTGGAAGAGTTGCACAGTGACAGCAATTTGTACACTCACCATCTTCGCCCGAGGCGGCTCCTCCTTTTCAGCCATTGTTTGCTCCTCCTGGCTGAATTGCGGCTGCGGTCTTATCCCCTCTCTGCCTCCGATCTGTATGAAGGACAATGCTTTTAGAGATATTCTGGGCCCTTCCAACTCCTCCATCGGACCGTTCCTCCCCCTGACCTTGCAGCGCACAGTATTACCTGCTATGATGCCTCTCAGCATACCATGGTAACTCATTCTGAACATACATGTGTCCTTTCTACATGTTACTAAGCTCGTATGACCAGGGCCGCAGACAGGTTTCCTGGGGCCCAGGACTAGAGCTTCCACCGGGGCCCCCCACCCACGTGTTGGCGACATTGCGAGCACCCTCTCCCCCCATTTTCTCTTACACTGCCCCCTTCTCACACACCACCTCGCTCTCTCATCCCCCTCTTACACTCCCACCTCTGTCTGTCAGTCTCCCCTCCCCTCTTACACCCCTCTGTCTCAAACTCCCCCCTCTGATCCCACACTACATAACCCCCATTCCCAGTACACACACACAATACCCCCTCCCCAAATACACACACATACACAGTAAGCGCCCCTTCCCAAATACACACACACAATACGCACCCCCCCCCCCCAAATTAACAATGGCACAAATAAATTGGCTTATAATTAAAAATTCGTAGAGCGTTGGATCCCTTTTTTACTGACCCCTCCTCAAATACACACACATACTGTACAGAGTAAGCGCACCTTCCCAAATACACACAAACACACACACAATAAGCCGCCCTTCCCAAATACACACACATACACAATAAGTGCCCCTTCCCAAATACACACATACTGTACAGAGTAAGCGCACCTTCCCAAATACACACAAACACACACACAATAAGCCGCCCTTCCTAAATACACACACATACACAGTAAGTGCCCCTTCCCAAATACACACACATACAGTGGCGGCCGCCTTTATTCTCCTGCGGCCGCCACCGCAATGCGCGGGCAAAGTGCGGGAAGACGCGACTGGTTTCTGTTGCGTGCCGCGCGTCACTGTGGCGCCGGTCACACGTGGCAGGGTTCCCCCTGCATCCCCGAGTTCCCCCGGCATCCCCGAAGGGTGAAAGGTAAGCGGGGTAAGGGGAAGCTGCGCGAAGCAGAGGCGGGCAGAGGCAGGCAGAGGGGAGGGGAAGATGCGAAGATGCGGCTGGCACGCGGCCAAGTTTGGCGCCAGCCGAAAAAAGCCCCGGAAAATTACGGGCATTTGTTAGATTAAAGATGGCCGCAGCAGTACACAATAAGCGCCCCTTCCCAAATACACACACACAATAAGCCCCCTCCCCAAATACACACACACACACAATAAGCCCCCTTCCCAAATACACACACACAATAAGCCCCCTTCCCAAATACACACACACACACACAATAAGCCCCCTTCCCAAATACACATACACAATAAGCCCCCTTCCCAAATACACACACACAATAAGCCCCCTCCCCAAATACACACACATACACAGTAAGTACCCTTCCCAAATACACACACACAATAAGCCCCCTTCCCAAATACACATACACAATAAGCCCCCTCCCCAAATACACACACACACACACACACACACAATAAGCCCCCTCCCCAAATACACAC